>NW_022165676.1:0-1605 GCF_008728515.1 Papio anubis | reverse complement strand
GATCAGTCCTGGGTCTGGAAGCCCAGTAAAGTGCATCCTATCCCCTCGGGCTGCAGTAAACCCGTCCTGAGTGCTGCATTCACGCGGCATCTCCCAAATGACAGGAGACGGGGAACAGTGAGGGCCTCACCTAGGAAATGCAGCTGGAGGTGCCTGGGCCCTGGTGGCAGCCTGGGCAGCTCCCACAGGGCTAGGATTCCCTGGGAGACGCCCCGAGGTCAAGGTGCTCTAGGAGGAGGGCACAATGTGAGGAAAAAGGGTTTCCAGGACCCGAGCCCTTCACCTAGTATTGCTGCCTGAGCCTCCTGCCCCTGTCAGGGTCTTGTCCCTCTCTGTTCAGCAACATTCTGAGGAGCTGAGCCCTCAGTCCTGGGCACTTCCACAGGCTCCCCTGTCCCTTCTCCCTCTGCCTTTCCTTCCAGTTCCAGGCATACTCTGATTCAGGGGGCGGCTCTTGTGCTCAGGGGAGTCTCAGGTGGGTGGGGTGGGGCATTCAGGACACTGGTACCTGGATGGAACATCCTCAGCCTCTTTGAGGAGACGGTCTCCACAGGGAAGGGAATTCTCACCTGCCTCAGGCCACAGCTCTGGCCACCAGGTGGTCTTTGGCTCATTGACAGGATACACCTCATTGCAGGGATCAGGGATCACCCACCCTACGGAGCCCACACCCTGTGCAAAGGCTGTGTTCCTGGGATACTCCCAGAAACCATGGGGCTTAATGGATTTCCCATCAATATTTCATGTGAACTTGTAAAAGTCACCAGAAAACCACACTAGATAGAGAACCCTGGTGCTTTTTACCATTTTACATAAAATATTGATGGGAAAATAAATAAACAATGGCAGAGCTGAGGATGGCAACGGCTGGTCCACTGTGGGGATCGGGACAGACTAGAAGGATCAACACCATGGGTGAAATGAGACCAGATGTCCTGATGACTCCACATGGATGAGCAGTTCCTTAAATGACTCAACTATTCTCACTAAAGTAGGTGACAAGTGTCCTAATGACACAATCCATCATTCAGATTAAATGACCAGGATGGAACATTTCCTCAAGCCAGGAAGTCTGTGGACAAATTCATGAGCAGGTCTGCCCCAGTTCACCTGGCTCTGAGACCGTTGGATCTGAGTTCCTCCAGCCCTCCAGGCAGACTCTGCAGAGGAGGTATCAAGAGTGGATTGAGGAATTAGGTGACCAGGATGTACTGGGGTTTGGGGACTTAGCTGTGACTTAGAGAAATGGGGTCTGGTTGAATCATCAGACTGAGGTAGACATCCCTCAGGTGGTCCCTGGATTTCCACAGGTCATGACAAGCCAGTCCTTGGCCTGAATATCCTGGATCAGTCCCCAGACATGAGCTCAGGCTCATGTCATTCTCTACAGAAAATCCAGCAGAGTGGACACTGTGGGATCTGCCCAGATTCCTTCCTCTGATCTCACCCACCCAGCACTGTTGGGAGCTTGTGGCAGCTGAGAGCTGTGCCTTCTTCACTGGGAAGTGCTGCTCAGCACAGAAAACTGCCTCCTCTGGGTTTATGCCCTTCCTCAGCGAGGTTAGGTTTCATGAGTGCCTGAGGCCAAGATCTCAACCCTCTGCC
>NW_022165675.1:0-1605 GCF_008728515.1 Papio anubis | reverse complement strand
CTCTCCAGGGCCCTGATGAACAAGACCCTCAGGAGGTGACATACGCACAGTTGGATCACCGCGTTCCCACACAGGGAAAAATCACTCGCCCTTCTCAGAGGCCCAAGACACCCCCAACAGATACCAGCGTGTACACGGAGCTTCCAAATGCTGAGCCCAGATCGAAATTTGTCTTGTACCCATGAGCACCACCGTCAGGCCTTGAAGGGGTCTTCTAGGGACACAACAGCCCTGTCTCAAAACCAGGTTCACAGCTCCAATGTACCAGCAGCAGGAATCTGAAGGTGTGAGTCTGCATCTTAGGACATCGCTCTTCCTCACACCACGAATCTGAACATGCCTCTCTCTCGCTTACAAATGTCTAAGGTCCCCACTGCCTGCTGCAGAGAAAACACACTCCTTTGCTTAGCCCACAATTCTCCACTTCACTTGACCCCTGCCCACCTCTCTAACCTTACTGGCTTACTTCCTAGTCCTACTGGTGGCTGCAGTGACACGGAGGAACTCACAATTCCAAACATACAAGAGGCTCCCTCTTAACATGGCATTTAGACACATGCTGTTCCACCTTCCCTCATGCTGTTCCACCTGCCCCCAGACTATCTTTCAGCCCTTGTCAGCAGTGAAACTTATAAATTTTTTTATCATTTCAACGTAGCTCTCTCCTCTTCAAATAAACACATCTGCCCTCATCCTTTAGGTAATGTGACTCTTTATTCGCCGAAAGTTTCTGGTGTTATCATTACTATGTCCATATAGCCCCGTATGTTCTCCACTGGGTTCTCACCCCTGGACTCTGAGCTTCTGGAAGCAGGTGGAGCCTGATTTCTGTCTGGAACTCCAATTTCCATCCAACGATGCAGCGCATAGCAGGTTGCAAGGATCATGGATCAGATGAACAAGTGATATTCTTACTCTCTGCAGACCTGGAAAGCTGGCAGAGCCATTCGAAAATCAAACATTTGTAGAGTCATAGGCCTTGTTAGTCTCATCTCCACGGGGACACATGTCCACACATCATTTTCATACTATAAATACACAGTCGCTCCTCCGTATCTGAGGGGTTTACAGGTGTTTATTGAACCAACTATAAATCAAAAATATTCAGAGAAAAAATCCACAAAGTTTCAAAAAGCAAAACTATGTTGAATGGACACAAACGGAATGGTGTGTAGGCTGTGTCAGGAATTATAAGTAATCTAGAGATGATTTCATGTATACAGGAGGATGAGCATGGGTTATATGCAAACCCTGTGCCATTTTATGTAAGAGGCTTGAGCACCTGCAGATTGTGGTATCTGAGCCGAGATCCTGAAACCAATCACCCACGAATAGTGAAGGACGATTGTATCTAACATTTATTTCTCAATTTTTTTTTTTTTTTTTTTTTTGAGACGGAGTCTCGCTCTGTCACCCAGGCTGGAGTGCAGTGGCCGGATCTCAGCTCACTGCAAGCTCCGCCTCCCGGGTTTACGCCATTCTCCTGCCTCAGCCTCCCGAGTAGCTGGGACTACAGGCACCCGCCACCTCGCCCGGCTAAGTTTTTGTATTTTTTAGTAGAGACGGGGTTTCACCGTGTCAGCCAGGATGGTCTCGATCTCCTGA
>NW_022165674.1:0-1606 GCF_008728515.1 Papio anubis | reverse complement strand
GGCCTAAGGTAATATCCTCCAATAACAAAGAAAAAGGAGCTGTCTGAGAAACTTCTTTGTGTTCTGTGAAATAATGTCGCAGAGTTACAGCTTTTCCCTCAAGAAGTCTTACGCTAAGAATGTTCTAGTGGAATTTGCAAAGTGATATTGGAAGCCCATCGAGGGCTATGGTGAAAAAGGAAATGTCCTCAGATGAAAACTGCAAAGAAGCTTTCTGATAAACTGCTTAGTGTTCTGTTAATTCATCTCACAGAGTTACAGCTTTCCCCTCAAGAAACTGTTCACTAAGCCTGTTCTTGTGGAATTTGCAGAGTGATATTTGGAAGCCCATAGAGGGCTACGGTGAAAAAGAAAATTTCCTCAGATGAAAACTGGAAAGAAGCTTTCTGAGAAACTGCTTAGTGTTCTGTTTATTCATCTCACAGAGTTACAGCTGTATTTCTTGGAGGTGTTTTCTAGCCTTATTTCTGCGGAATCTGAGAACGGATATTTCGGATCCCTTTGAAGACTATAAGGAACACGGAAATATCCTCGATAACTAAGAGAAAGAAGGTTTCTGAGAAACTACTTTGTGTTCTGTGAAATCATTTCTGAGAGTTACAGCTTTCCCCTCAAGAAACCTTTAGCTAAGACTTTTCTTGTGAAATTTGCAAAGTGATATTTGGACGCCCATGGAGGGCTATGGTGAAAAACAAAATGTCCTAAGATGAAAACTGGAAAGAAGCTTTCTGAGAAACTGCTTAGTGTTCTCTGAAATCATCTCACAGAGTTACAGCTTTCCCCTCAAGAAGCCGTTCGCTAAGCCTGTTCTTGTGGAATTCGCAAAGTGATATTTGGAAACCCATGGAGGGTTATAGTGAAAAAGGACATATCCTCAGATGAAAACTGGAAAGAAGCTTTCTAAGAAACAGCTTAGTGTTCTGTTAATTCATCTCACAGAGTTACAGCTTTCCCCTCAAGAAGCCGTCCGCTAAGCCTGTTTTTGTGGAATTTGCAAAGTGATATTTGAAATCCCATATAGGGCTAGGGTGAAAAAGAAAATATCCTCAGAGAAAAACTGGAAAGAAGCTCTCTGAGAGACTGCTTTGTCATGTGTAACTTCCACTCACTGAGTTACAGCTGTATTTCGTGGAGCTGTTTGAGACCCTTATTTTTGTGGAATCTGAAAACGAATATTTCGGATACTTTGAAGACTATAGGGCCTAAGGTAATATCCTCCAATAACAAAGAAAAAGGAGCTGTCTGAGAAACTTCTTTGTGTTCTGTGAAATAATGTCGCAGAGTTACAGCTTTTCCCTCAAGAAGTCTTACGCTAAGAATGTTCTAGTGGAATTTGCAAAGTGATATTGGAAGCCCATCGAGGGCTATGGTGAAAAAGGAAATGTCCTCAGATGAAAACTGCAAAGAAGCTTTCTGATAAACTGCTTAGTGTTCTGTTAATTCATCTCACAGAGTTACAGCTTTCCCCTCAAGAAACTGTTCACTAAGCCTGTTCTTGTGGAATTTGCAGAGTGATATTTGGAAGCCCATAGAGGGCTACGGTGAAAAAGAAAATTTCCTCAGATGAAAACTGGAAAGAAGCTTTCTGAGAAACTGCTTAGTGTTC
>NW_022165673.1:0-1606 GCF_008728515.1 Papio anubis | reverse complement strand
TTTTTATTCATCAGAATCGTGTTAAATGCTGATTCCCAGGCACCCCATTAGACTGTCTACGCCTGCCTGGCATGGGTACTTTGGGGAAGGTACAGAGGGTTGCTGGGCTGTTCCAAGAGGGAATTCGCATTTGTAGAATGTCCACTGTGGTCTTTCCAGCACTCTACTTTCCACGCACACATGGCATTAAACCTGGAAAACCTCTGGGTGCTGTGCTGGTGAGGAAGCCCCGGCTGGACGAGGGGCTGCTGGGGCTCGGACTTGATTCCTGGGCTGGGGGCTGCGGGCTTATTCTCTTCAGTGGGTCTGCTGATGGGATGCCCTGGGAAGTCCTGCTGTGCACTCGGGGAAGGTGCAGAGACACGCTCGGGAAATACCATGGATTTAAAAATTCCTACTGGAAAATCTTTTATGAGCAAAGTAATTTGCATCTAACTGTAGACAATCATTGCTTGAATAATTGATTTACCAAATTGGTCCTATGAACAGATTAAAGTTTTAATTCATGCCTTGTCTATAACGTAAATAGGAGCTATTATCGCAACCTAAATTAGCTTTAAATTTTGTATCAGATTGCAGTCCAGATTACAAACGGCTGCTTGATCATCTAATTGATAAAACGGGGGAATTTAGTGCTTGGAACTCAGAGTGAAAGGAACAGAATTGGTTTGGTTTCTCAAAAGCGTGTGACTGAGGGGTGACCTGGGGTGAAGAGAAGTGGCTGGAGTCATTACACTCGAGGAGATGATCTGCCCCAACCTTTCTCAGCTGTCTTCTGGATAAAACAAAAGGGCGATAAACAGAAATATTCAGCACTGAGTTCATCTATTCCCTGAGCTTCTCATATGGTCATTAATGTGACTGGGCTGTATCTGTGAAGGCTCCATACAGGCACAAAGGAATTAGGCTAGAGTAAGGCGGCCGGCGACCTCTGGCGTCTGGGCCACGTGTCATTTCCTGAAGCCCTTTTGGGTGAAATGACAGTCGCAATGTCTGCTGTTCAGAGGAGTGTAATCTCACGTATGAGATACAGATTTTAAACGATGGAGATTTTAAACACCAAAGCCAGGAAGCTTGGTGGGAGTGGCTGTCTTCCGAGTGGTTTTCTGTGCTGCCGTGGATGTGTCATCTGTTGGTGAGATCCACTGGTGAAGGGGCTAAGCAAACCCTGGGGGGAGGGGGGTGAAGCTACATCTCTTCTGGCATCGCTAGTAAATACATTTTGTAAAACCTGTGAATTTGTCCCTACTCCTGAGTGTTGAAGTCTGGTGCAATGTCTTGAGCCCTCTTCTGCATTGAGGGTGAATGACTGTAAATAACCGATTCCTCAGTGATGAAAGTTCAAATTTAGCTTCCCCATGGAAGCTAGACCTCAGTCACCTATGTCTCCATTAACACTGCGGCCCCTACACAGGTGGCTGCAAGTTTCCAGGCCCTCCTTGGAGACACAGCCGTGCGGTGCTTGATGATTTGATGACATCAGCCACCTTCTGTCTTCTGTCTAATCACGGTACAAATGATTCTCCTACAAGGAAATGGATCTGGTTTCTTCCCTGATCGTTGGAAGAAGCAGCCCGCCTAGGGACTGCACCGTCATCTGCACTTT
>NW_022165672.1:0-1606 GCF_008728515.1 Papio anubis | reverse complement strand
TTTTTATTCATCAGAATCGTGTTAAATGCTGATTCCCAGGCACCCCATTAGACTGTCTACGCCTGCCTGGCATGGGTACTTTGGGGAAGGTACAGAGGGTTGCTGGGCTGTTCCAAGAGGGAATTCGCATTTGTAGAATGTCCACTGTGGTCTTTCCAGCACTCTACTTTCCACGCACACATGGCATTAAACCTGGAAAACCTCTGGGTGCTGTGCTGGTGAGGAAGCCCCGGCTGGACGAGGGGCTGCTGGGGCTCGGACTTGATTCCTGGGCTGGGGGCTGCGGGCTTATTCTCTTCAGTGGGTCTGCTGATGGGATGCCCTGGGAAGTCCTGCTGTGCACTCGGGGAAGGTGCAGAGACACGCTCGGGAAATACCATGGATTTAAAAATTCCTACTGGAAAATCTTTTATGAGCAAAGTAATTTGCATCTAACTGTAGACAATCATTGCTTGAATAATTGATTTACCAAATTGGTCCTATGAACAGATTAAAGTTTTAATTCATGCCTTGTCTATAACGTAAATAGGAGCTATTATCGCAACCTAAATTAGCTTTAAATTTTGTATCAGATTGCAGTCCAGATTACAAACGGCTGCTTGATCATCTAATTGATAAAACGGGGGAATTTAGTGCTTGGAACTCAGAGTGAAAGGAACAGAATTGCTTTGGTTTCTCAAAAGCGTGTGACTGAGGGGTGACCTGGGGTGAAGAGAAGTGGCTGGAGTCATTACACTCGAGGAGATGATCTGCCCCAACCTTTCTCAGCTGTCTTCTGGATAAAACAAAAGGGCGATAAACAGAAATATTCAGCACTGAGTTCATCTATTCCCTGAGCTTCTCATATGGTCATTAATGTGACTGGGCTGTATCTGTGAAGGCTCCATACAGGCACAAAGGAATTAGGCTAGAGTAAGGCGGCCGGCGACCTCTGGCGTCTGGGCCACGTGTCATTTCCTGAAGCCCTTTTGGGTGAAATGACAGTCGCAATGTCTGCTGTTCAGAGGAGTGTAATCTCACGTATGAGATACAGATTTTAAACGATGGAGATTTTAAACACCAAAGCCAGGAAGCTTGGTGGGAGTGGCTGTCTTCCGAGTGGTTTTCTGTGCTGCCGTGGATGTGTCATCTGTTGGTGAGATCCACTGGTGAAGGGGCTAAGCAAACCCTGGGGGGAGGGGGGTGAAGCTACATCTCTTCTGGCATCGCTAGTAAATACATTTTGTAAAACCTGTGAATTTGTCCCTACTCCTGAGTGTTGAAGTCTGGTGCAATGTCTTGAGCCCTCTTCTGCATTGAGGGTGAATGACTGTAAATAACCGATTCCTCAGTGATGAAAGTTCAAATTTAGCTTCCCCATGGAAGCTAGACCTCAGTCACCTATGTCTCCATTAACACTGCGGCCCCTACACAGGTGGCTGCAAGTTTCCAGGCCCTCCTTGGAGACACAGCCGTGCGGTGCTTGATGATTTGATGACATCAGCCACCTTCTGTCTTCTGTCTAATCACGGTACAAATGATTCTCCTACAAGGAAATGGATCTGGTTTCTTCCCTGATCGTTGGAAGAAGCAGCCCGCCTAGGGACTGCACCGTCATCTGCACTTT
>NW_022165671.1:0-1607 GCF_008728515.1 Papio anubis | reverse complement strand
AGGACTGAGCCCAGTCTGTGAGGCGGGGACGGAGGCGCCCCTATACCCTCACCCACCCTCGGTACCCGCGTTTCTGCAAAAAAAAAAAAAAAAAAAAAAAAAAAAAACCCTTCGCTCATTAACCCCTTCGTGACCGGGGCGCCGAGGCCAGACCCCGCCCTTCCAGCCCGCGGCCCCCACCAGGGACCTGGCCCAGCCTCGGGGACCTCCGGACCGCCACCCCCGGCCCCGCCATCGCCATCAATTTACCCGGGAAGCAGCAACTTTTCCTGCTGCCTCCGGCTCCGCCCTCCCGGGGCCGGGCGCCCGCGGCCCCAGCCTGGCGTGGCACTACCTTCCCGGCCGCCCGGCTACGCTTCCCCCGCCTCAGAAGCCCTGGACTGGCCCTGCGGCTCCGGGGACCGGGTGAGCCGCCCCCCTCCGCGTCCCGTCGCCTGCTGGGCTCGGGCGCCGAGTGGATACTCACCTCCAGCCGACGCCCTCTTCATCATAGGGGTCAGGCAGGGCGCGTCGGGGACCGAAAGTCGCTTCGGGGCGGGCGCCCTTCTCCCCGCGGCCAGGTCTGCGTCCAGGGGCCGCCGCTGCGACCCGGCCCCGGCCCGGCCGCGCATCGAGGCTTGGCACGCTCCGCTCCGACCGGCCGGGGCGGGGCTGGGGCCGCGGGAGCGCAAGGCTAGGGCGTCGGCGGCGCGGACCGCGAGGATGAATGTTTTATGGGATCAGGTGGTTTGATGCGCCAGGAATCCGCCTGGTTCCCCCGCCTGCCGGGGCGGGCCGGGGCTGGCGGGCGGGGCGTTCACCTGAGCTCGGGCGCTGGCCCGGGAGGGGGCTGGGGGACGCGGGTCGGGGTGGGGATGTGGGCCGCGCTGCGGGCCGGGGCGCGCAGGCCGCGCAGCAGGAGGCGCTCAGCCCGCCCAGCCCCAGACAAAGGCGGCGCATTCCTGAAGAGGCGGCGGCCCCTGCAGGCTGCCCAAGGGTGTGGTGGCCTAGGCTGGCCCGGTCCCCAAGCGGGCAAGGGCTTTGTCCCGAGGCCTGGGGTTGGCCTCTGCCCGACCCAATCCCTTCCTGGCCTCAGGAAACCCATGGACCCACCCACCCCCTACACGCCCCCTGCACAGAAGCCCCTTGCACGATCGCCCCCATTTTTCAGTAATTTTTCACTAAGAAACAGGCTCAAGGCTTAAGACAGTTCTGGGGGCACTCCTGGGCCTTTGTGGCCCTCTCTGAACCATCCCAGGGAGGGGACCCAGGCCTGATGTTACCGGTAACCCTGCAGGGATCCCCTACCTCTTCCCTCCCGCGGAATGGGGGCTCCAAACCCAGAAGACGCTCTCGGAGGCCACCTGCTTAGTATCCCCCACTCTACCAAGCCAGACCCCACCAGAGGAGGGGTCATGGAGCCAGAGAACCCAGTGACGCCCCTGCACACACCACACAGGGGTGCAGGTGTCCCTTCTCTGTCTTCTGCTCGAGGCACCCACCGGGCCTCACTGATGAGCTCCTAAGCACATCCCGGGGTCTTCAGACAACTGCCAGGCTGCCCCTGCACCTGGAGGAGTGCTGGGAGTCAGCTCAGCTGGGCTGGATCCTCCCCAGACCCACCCTGC
>NW_022165670.1:0-1607 GCF_008728515.1 Papio anubis | reverse complement strand
ACTTCCTGAGCCCAGTACAAACACATTTCTCAACTCAGAGACTACCACATATCTCAACTTTAGAAAAACACCACCTGGAAAGTCTCCGATAAGGACATAGCCGTTCGTGGTTTTACTGAAAGCGTGGGAACCAATAGAAAACTGCTAAATGTATAACTTAAAATGTTAACCAATTGTAGTGCTGTAACCAAAAGAATTCCCTTGTTCCTCTGTAACTTTACGTATCCTATTTACATCGGGCTATAAAAGGCAAGCACTCGCATTGTTCAGGGCCCTCTTGTATGCTGTGGAATGGAGGGACAAAGTTCAAACTTGCAGTAAATGATCCTTGCTGCTTGGCTTTGACTCTGGACTCTGGTGATCTTCTTTGGGGAACAAACGGTCTGGGCATTACATCTGGGGGCTCGTCCGGGATTCCCTAAGCCCACCAGACCCCTGGTCAACGGATCTACCAGGATCGATCTGCTGATAGGTGAGCCGGCTCGTCTCTGTTTGTCTGTCTGTGTCTGTTCTGAACCTGTATCTGTGACTCACGGGTCTGAAACTGAAGCTGATGCAGTCCTGGCGGACGCGCTATAGGATGGCCAGTGGAGACCAGTGGGAGATGTCCCCTGGCTCTCGTCTGATCTAGATTTTTATCTGAACTGATTCTGACCCGGGCTTCCGGAGCGCGCTTGCAGCTAGATATTATTTATACTCCAGATTTCCTTTACAGGAATTCTAACCCATATTCTTTTACAGGAAGAGACTACAAATTATTACAGGATGAGTAATACCCAGAGCACTCCCCTATCTCTCCTTACAAGTAATATCAAGGATGTTAGAGCAAGGGGCCATGATCTTAGTATGGAAATCAGGAAGGGAAAGCTAATTACTCTGTGCCGCTCCGAATGGCCTGCCTTTGATGTGGGGTGGCCACCCGAAGGGACGTTCCGACTTCCTGTCATCACTAGAGTAAAGTCCAAGATTTTCCTACCTGGGCATGTGGGCCACTTGGATCAAATCCCATATATCCTCATATGGCAGGACCTTGTTGAGAACCTGCCTCCTTGGCTGTCCCCTTTCCAATTAGCCCCTGAACCCTGTAAGGCACTAGTTGCTCGGCCACTAAAATCCAAGCAACCGACTGCCCCCCCATCCTGTTCTACCTGATAGTGGGGACCCACTGTCCACAGAACCCCCTCCGTACCCCTCCGGGCCCCAGGCCCCAGTCTCCCGGGCTGAGCCGCGGGAAGGAGCAGGCAGAAGGGAGGCGGCCGGCGCACCTGGACCCGCTGAAAGTGAAAGTAACTTTGAAGGGCCGGCGGGGTGGACGCGAGGGCGCACTTTGTGGGCTAGCGCCCCCCAGCCACCTGACTCCAGAGTGGCTCTACCCCTTTGGGAAATAGGACCCCCAGATGACACGGGAATCCCCAGGCTCCAGTACTGGCCATTCTCCACCAGTGATCTGTATAACTGGAAGACTCAGAGTGCTCAGTTCTCAGACAACCCCAAAGATTTAATGGCTTTACTGGATAGTGTCATGTTCACCCACCAGCCCACTTGGGATGATTGTCAGCAGCTCCTCCGTTGTGAACAAGATTCGGAGGAGCTGCTGACAATCATCC
>NW_022165669.1:0-1607 GCF_008728515.1 Papio anubis | reverse complement strand
GGCCTAAGGTAATATCCTCCAATAACAAAGAAAAAGGAGCTGTCTGAGAAACTTCTTTGTGTTCTGTGAAATAATGTCGCAGAGTTACAGCTTTTCCCTCAAGAAGTCTTACGCTAAGAATGTTCTAGTGGAATTTGCAAAGTGATATTGGAAGCCCATCGAGGGCTATGGTGAAAAAGGAAATGTCCTCAGATGAAAACTGCAAAGAAGCTTTCTGATAAACTGCTTAGTGTTCTGTTAATTCATCTCACAGAGTTACAGCTTTCCCCTCAAGAAACTGTTCACTAAGCCTGTTCTTGTGGAATTTGCAGAGTGATATTTGGAAGCCCATAGAGGGCTACGGTGAAAAAGAAAATTTCCTCAGATGAAAACTGGAAAGAAGCTTTCTGAGAAACTGCTTAGTGTTCTGTTTATTCATCTCACAGAGTTACAGCTGTATTTCTTGGAGGTGTTTTCTAGCCTTATTTCTGCGGAATCTGAGAACGGATATTTCGGATCCCTTTGAAGACTATAAGGAACACGGAAATATCCTCGATAACTAAGAGAAAGAAGGTTTCTGAGAAACTACTTTGTGTTCTGTGAAATCATTTCTGAGAGTTACAGCTTTCCCCTCAAGAAACCTTTAGCTAAGACTTTTCTTGTGAAATTTGCAAAGTGATATTTGGACGCCCATGGAGGGCTATGGTGAAAAACAAAATGTCCTAAGATGAAAACTGGAAAGAAGCTTTCTGAGAAACTGCTTAGTGTTCTCTGAAATCATCTCACAGAGTTACAGCTTTCCCCTCAAGAAGCCGTTCGCTAAGCCTGTTCTTGTGGAATTCGCAAAGTGATATTTGGAAACCCATGGAGGGTTATAGTGAAAAAGGACATATCCTCAGATGAAAACTGGAAAGAAGCTTTCTAAGAAACAGCTTAGTGTTCTGTTAATTCATCTCACAGAGTTACAGCTTTCCCCTCAAGAAGCCGTCCGCTAAGCCTGTTTTTGTGGAATTTGCAAAGTGATATTTGAAATCCCATATAGGGCTAGGGTGAAAAAGAAAATATCCTCAGAGAAAAACTGGAAAGAAGCTCTCTGAGAGACTGCTTTGTCATGTGTAACTTCCACTCACTGAGTTACAGCTGTATTTCGTGGAGCTGTTTGAGACCCTTATTTTTGTGGAATCTGAAAACGAATATTTCGGATACTTTGAAGACTATAGGGCCTAAGGTAATATCCTCCAATAACAAAGAAAAAGGAGCTGTCTGAGAAACTTCTTTGTGTTCTGTGAAATAATGTCGCAGAGTTACAGCTTTTCCCTCAAGAAGTCTTACGCTAAGAATGTTCTAGTGGAATTTGCAAAGTGATATTTGGAAGCCCATCGAGGGCTATGGTGAAAAAGGAAATGTCCTCAGATGAAAACTGCAAAGAAGCTTTCTGATAAACTGCTTAGTGTTCTGTTAATTCATCTCACAGAGTTACAGCTTTCCCCTCAAGAAACTGTTCACTAAGCCTGTTCTTGTGGAATTTGCAGAGTGATATTTGGAAGCCCATAGAGGGCTACGGTGAAAAAGAAAATTTCCTCAGATGAAAACTGGAAAGAAGCTTTCTGAGAAACTGCTTAGTGTTC
>NW_022165668.1:0-1607 GCF_008728515.1 Papio anubis | reverse complement strand
GCTCAGTGAGTATATAACCTGATAACCTAAACACCTAGCTAGAAAAATCTCAGTTCCAGTGCTACAACAATGCTAGCTTTTCTAAATTTTCAAATAGCCCTGATTTTAACCCAATAAAATTCTACTTGAGAACTAAGACGTAAACATTGGAAATCTGCTTTAAAATAAAGAATGAGGAGACCATTGTGAATGAGAAAAAGAAAAAGACCAATGAGAGCTGGCGAGCACACTGGTTTTGTAGAAATGGAGATAAGCCGTGCAGGTGCCACACAGGCAGCAGGGCCCGCGCCGGGGCCACGGATCAAGGAGGCATGGAGGACAGGATGCTTCTGCTTGGTACAATGAAAAAAAAGGTATTCTTTTTATTCTACATATTTACAATATGCATTTGGGCCTTTATTATAAGTACAAGAGAAAAATCTTCAATAGATAAAAGCTGACTACATTACTTTTTTTGATAAAAAAATAGACTCGGAAAGAATAATGAGAGTTCAGAGCAATGACCCCCATCTCACCAATGCCTGAAAACTGTGGCTGCCACCAAGGTCAACATAGATAGTGTCTTTGTCATACAGCACACGCCCAACTCCAGAAAGAGGCGCATAAACCAGCTGCTCCTTATTTAAACAGCGCTTCTTTCGTTGTTCAGGAAGAGCACAAGGGTCTGGGAGGAAACTGACATCACTCATGGCAAAATCTTCTACCCCTGGAAGACAGGACCCAAAAAGCCAGCTTCAGCTGACAGGAAGTCAGTAAGTATCTACTGTTGACTTGGGGTTTAACAACGATCCACAGTCCAAGGGCTGAACCCATGACCCTAAAGAAGGGCATTGTGCCACACTGGAACAGTGGCCCTCTAGCTACAAGACAAGAGGTCAGAGAAGAGGGGATTCGGTAACACCTTTGCAGGCCTACACACAGCTGGCTTACTTTTAAAACCTCCAGCAAGGCCATCTTCCCTTGTTTGGTCATTTTCCAGTTTTTCTGAGAAATGAAGCCATCCCAAGAATCCTATATGTAATTCTAGTATGTTCTACAAAAGAGAACACCTGCCATGTGAATTTGGCTTTTATTTTTCAAGTGTGCTCCTCTTACATAACCATAAAGTGACACCTGCCGGTCACATTTGATGTTTGTTCGGATATCCTCTGGGTTTGTCAAATCTTCCATCCTAGAAAAATAAACTCAATCATACAGCAGAAATGAATGCCAAAAGTTCCTATACCTCCTTTCATGTGTCAATGACTCATCACACTCTTGTCCACTAAGCATGTCATTCAGAAAACTAGAAAATGCAGAAACAAGGAAGCACCATTCACCATCCAGCAGAGGACAAGGGGCAGGCACACAACTGTCTCTAGGATGAAAGTGACATTCATTCCATAAGACACCAGACAGGGAGATGACGTCCACCTGGGGTCAGGGAAGAGTGAAGAACATATTCAGAAAATCCCTTTCTGGAAGAGGGTGAGCCTGTGCTCTGGGATTTTTGCTGTGGCTTGGATTCTGGCAGGTGGAGAAAGGATATCCCAGGCTGAGAAAAATCACAGCACAAAGAAGAGCACAAAGGAAGGAAACTGAAGGCACACACGAGGACTCAAGCACCC
>NW_022165667.1:0-1607 GCF_008728515.1 Papio anubis | reverse complement strand
GTGATCTCAGCTCACTGTAACCTCCACCTCCCAGGTTCAAATGATTCTCCTGCCTCAGCCTCCCAAGTAACTGGGATTACAGGTGCCCGCCACCACGCCCAGCTAATTTTTGCATTTTTAGTAGAAACAGGGTTTCACCATGTTGGCAAGGTTGGTCTCGAATTCCTGACCTCGTGATTTGCCCATCTCATCTTCCCAAAGTGCTGGGATTACAGGCGTGAGCCACCGCACCCTGCCCGGATGTGGACATTTTTAAGAGGCCATTATTCTGTCTCATACAGGTCACTTTCATAAACATTACCCACAACAAAAATACGTTTTGCCTTCCTTCCATGTCTCACTTTTCTGTCTGCACAAACCACAGTGAAACATACTAGCTCTGCTATGAAGTGGCTGGATGACCCTAGGTCCCTCATTTGACCTCCCTCAGCCTCTTTCCTCATCTGCAGTGTAAGGCTGACTCTTACTGCATCAGAAAATGACAGTGGAAGAGTAAATTAACATGTGTAAGACATTAGTCACAGAGCCTGGTACCTGATAAGCCCTCGGTAAACATTCCTTTCAGTCCTTTCCTTTCACCATCCCATTTTTCTTGCCCTCACCTATCTTCTCCTTCAACTCCTTTCTCTTCAGTAACTTTCTCAGTCTAACCTGCCAATTAAAGAAGCCACACTACCCATTCTCTCATGACTCTGATGGTGTGTTCTTGTGATAGAGTCTGCTATGCACTAAAGGCAATGAGTATTATTTATATGGAGAGGTCTGATTGCAACAAGAAATCCTTTTTATGTTCGCACAAAATGTATACACGATTTCTCTTAACTTACGCATACCAGTCTCAATTCAACCTGTTATTTCATACATGCACTTCATTATTTTATTCTTCAGTCTTTCTCCTTACACCTTAAAAATTAGGATAGTACAAAAACAAAAATAATTGTCTGGGCCGGAAGAGGGTATTCTTTTAGCAAGATGAGTGTTCTCTTTTTCAAGATGAATGCTATCTGCAAGGCAGCCCTGAGGCCCATTTCTGGGTTTGGCTTACATCAAAGCCATTCAACTCTAGGACACATTCTTAGATTCCCAGGAGATAATGATTGTCACGGAAGCCACACCCACTCTGAGCATTCCTACTGTTGGGTAAAGGAATGTTTACAGAATGTTGTGCATGAGTTACTCCTCCTAAATTCTTCTACTCCTGGAAGTTAAGCTTCCCCACTAACCAGCTTCATCTCCAGCTGGCCTGCCTGACTGGAAAGTACCTCCACACTCTGGATGGCCAGGGTGGCACTTTTGCCTATTCCCATAATTATAATAGCTCACACACTGATGCAGCACTCACTATGCACCAGGCACCATCCTAAGAGCTTTTCATATAGCTACAGTCCTGACAAAAAAAATCCTAAGTGCCAACATCCCCATTTTTACAGATTAAAAAAAAAAAAAAACTGTGGCAGAGAAGTATGTGCCCACTGTCACCTCACTCCATAATTTAACCTCATCCTCCACTTCATCTGGTAAGAGGACATTCTAAGATTTACAAGGTCTGCTGAATGCATCCACCTTCAGAAATGATTTTTGTCCCATTTACTTTCAGGATTTGACAG
>NW_022165666.1:0-52525 GCF_008728515.1 Papio anubis | reverse complement strand
GTGAAACCCCATCTCTACTAAAACTACAAAAAATTAGCCAGGCGTAGCGGCATGTGCCTGTAGTCCCAGCTACTCAGGAGTCTGAGGCAGGAGAATCACTTGAACTCAGGAGGTGGAGGTGGAACATGGCCAGGATCTGAGCTCTGCATGGCCATGGTGACCCTGAGCCAGGTACCCCTACTTTAGTCTCAGTTGTAACTCTGTCTCATGGGGAATGTCAGCCCTAAGTAAGCCAGGGTAACCAGAGTTCCCAGTAGGGACCAAGACCAAAGGATGCAGGGGTCAGGCCTGTCCCGGAAGGTCAGGCTAGATGGGGATCTGTGAAGCCGGGGCAGCCAAGGGCCTACCCTTCAGGTTACAGGTATGTGGGTCCTGGTGTAGACCTTCACATGCCATCCAGAGACCCAACCCTAGGGACAGTTCCTCTCAGGCTGGTAGCAGAGAGTTGATCCTTGTACTCATGCCACCAAAAGCTCTGAAATGAGGGGGCCTGTGGCTCAGGGAAAGACTGTTCAGGAAAAGGTTCTCAGGGACAGGGAAGATTTGAGCTGGGTCTTAGGGCAGCCAGAGAGGTAGGTGACAGGCCCTCTCCCAAAGCCCACCAGAGAATGCAGGAGGGACACAGGTGTAGTGTCGGGAATGTTCTGGAAGACAGGAGGCAGTCTCCCACTCACAGATGGAGCCAAGTAGTGAGGTCAGGTCCACACACCAGGAGAAGCTGGTATCCACACACTGGTGCACTTTGTTTCTTGTTTTAGAGACAGGGTCTTGCTCTGTTGCCCAGGCTGGAGTGCGGTGGCTCAATCATAGCTCACTGCAACCTTGACCTCCTGGGTTCATGCAATCTTCCCACCTCAGCCTCCTGAGCACCTGGGACTATAGGCACATGCCACCATGCCTAGTTTTATTTTTTGTAGAGACAGGGTCTCGCTATGTTGCCCAGGTTGGTCTCAAGCGCTTTCCAATTCAGCCTCCCAAAACACTGGGATTACAGGGACAAGCCAGTGCTCCTGGCCATGCTGGTGCATTTTGGTTGCCATGGTGTACAGGAGGTATGAGCTGGGGGGCAGAATCTGCTCCTGGACCTCTACCCAGGCCTGCACCCAGACTGACCCCTGGGCTGCAGGGAGCAGGTGTGGAGAGAACGCAGCAAGCTAAGTCAGTGATAGAGACCTAGGCTGGGACTAGGAGAGGTAGGCCTCCAACCCTCAGCCTAGTGGCCCCGCCCAACCCCTTGGAGCCAAGTTGACTTCCTAGGAAGCCAGGCATGGAGGCCAGCACGCACCTGAACTGAGGACAGAAGACTCTGATGAGAGGGAGGGGGAGGCCTCTGACATAGTTTGGATACTTGTCCCATCCACATCTCATGTTGAAATGTGATCCCCAATGCTGGAGGTGGGGCCTACAGTGTGAGGTGTTTGGGTCATGGTGGGAGATCCCTCATGAATGGATTAGTGCCCTCCCCACGGTAATGAGTGAGTTTTCTTATTTTTTCTTTTTCTTTTTCTTTTTTTTTTGAGACAGTGTCTCACTCACAGCCCAGGCTGGAGTGCAGTGGCATGATCTCGGCTCACAGGAAGCTCCACCTCCTGGGTTCAAGTGATTCAATGAGTGAGTTTTCTAATAGTTCACTGGAGAGCTGGTTGTTTAAAAGAGCCTGATGCCTCCCCTCTCTTGCTCCCTCTCTCACCATGCAACACGCCTCCTCCCTCTTTGCCTCCTGCCAGGAGTAAAAGCTTCCTGAGGCTTCACCAGAAGCCTAGCAGATGCTTGTACAGCCTGCAGAACTGTGAGGCAAATAAACCTCTTTTATAAATTACCCAGTCTCAGGGTCAGGAGTGGTGCTCACTCCTGTAATCCCAGCATTTTGAGAGGCCGAGGCGAGTGAATCACTTGAGGTCAGGAGTACAAGACCAGCCTGGCCAACCTGGTGAAACCCTGTCTCTACTAAAAATACAAAATTAGCCAGGCATGGAGGTGTATGCCTGTAATCCAACCTACTTCGGAGGCTGACACATGAAAATTGCTTGAACCTGGGAGGCAGAGTTTGGAGTGAGCCGAGATCACACCATTGCACTCTAACCTGGGTCACAAGAATGAAACTCCATCTCAAAACTCTGTCTCTACTAAAGATACAAAAAATTAGCCAGTCATGGTGGTGCATGGCTATAATTCCAGCTACTCGGGAGGCTGAGGCAGAAGAATAGCCTGAACCCAGGAGGCGGAGGTTGCAGTGACCTGAGATCGTGCCACTGTACTCCAGCCTGGGCGACAGAACTAGACTTCCTCTCAAAAATAAATAAATAAACCAGTTTCAGGTATTCCTCTAGTGCAACGCAAAATGGGCTAATACAGCCTTCACGCTTGGTGTCCTCTGGACCTGACAATCAGGGAAGGGCTGGTCTTGACTCTGCCACTAACAGGCAGACTATGACAGAGCAGTTCCCCTGCTCTGCCTCAGTTTGTCCTCTCTCAGCTGAGCAGAGCAGGGATAATTGCTTCTCATATGGGCCACAGGACAAAACAAAGCCCTGAGTCCCACAGGAAGGTAGGTGGGCTATGTCCAAGGAAAGACAGACCTGGGGCAGTATTTTATGTCCCCAGGGTGGCAGAGGGACATGGAGAAGATGCCTCCTTTGTGGGCAAGGGAGAAGGGAAGATAAGCAGAGAGGCGCCAGACACCTGCCTCACCCCCACCTCCCCCACCCCACACCAGGCCCATTCCCACTTAGCCCCCAACTCAGGCTGCACCGTTCTCCTTATGGTCAGGGTTGTGGCCAAGCTGACAGAAGCTGACAGCTTGGATTCATCAGGGACAGCATGTAGTGTAGGTGATGTGCAGGACGGAAGTGGAAGGGGACACGGGAACCGTGGTGTCAGGTCTGGGGCTGCCAACATGGTACCTGCCCTGGCTGTGGGCAGACCATGCTGGTCCACCCTGCCAGATGTGGCCTCTAATTCTAAGGTCTCCGAGTTCCAAGCCAGGACTGGAGCCAGACTCCCTTTGGGGACAGGGGACACAGTCCACATAGACATCACTTGTGCTTTGGGCAAAGCCAGCTGGACAAATGAATGGGAGGGGCCCCGCTGGAGGGTAAAACTGGGCCTGGACTACTCAGACCTGCCTCTGTGACAGGACGGTCCCGTCCTTCCAGTCAGACTCCTGAGCTGGAAGCCCACCCAGCCAGGGAGTGGGGAAGGGGTGGCCTGCAGTCTCCCTTGAGTCTGCAGCCCCTCCCACCCAAGGGAGCTCCATAAAAAAAGATGCAGAAACATCAAGTGCTCCTCCCAGCTGCTGGCTGCTTCCTGGCGTGGCCTCCAGGACCCTGGATGAGTTAAGATGGGGCTGCCAGCAGCTGGGGGCAGGGGGAAAGCTGGGTCCCCAGGGTGGATGCCTAGCAGGAACATGCAGGTATGGCAAGTGATGGGCCCTCAGAGCTGAGCCCCTTCTGCCCAGGGGGCCTTGGTGACACACCTGCTGCTGAGCTCAACCCAAGGAGTCAGGGCCTCCTGCCAAGCAGCCTCTCTGCTTGCGAAGACAGTCCTGGGATCGTTACCCCTCTGCCCAGGGCTCAAGTATCCAGGCTGTGGAAGGGCCAGCAGTCAGAAAGAGGGAGGCCGTGGGTGTGGGTCCCCTAGCAGTCAGGGGCCTTGGTGGACAAAGCCCCTGTGAGGGGGATGAGGGGGAAAGGAGACTGAGCTGTACCCCCCACCCTGAGATCTGTGGTACCGGGCTCCAGAGGGGGACCTGGGGGGAGACCAGCATGAGACGAACCGCTACTGATGCCTTTGAGCACCTACTCTACAGGGCTGGGCCAGCCGGAGGTTGGCATCAGAGGAGTAGGCCAGGGGCCACAAGTAATAAGGCTTGGTCTGGTAGAGCTGTGACCCTCTTCATCCTCTCCTGACTCCCCAGCTGACCTCATCCTCAGACCTCTGCAGAACTTTGACCAAGTGGTGGTAGAGGAATTCTAGGGGCTCTGGGGTGGCCCTGGGTGACCCAGGGCTCAGACCAGGGTTCTGGGGTTGAGGGCAGGAGGCTGGAAGAGATGACCTCCCCTAGTCCTGCAAGGTTGCGCAGGCCCCTGAAGTCTGTGATGATTCTCCCACCAGTCCAGATCCACTGATACCTTCAGGCTGGCACCAGCCCAGGCCCTCAGGACCGGGCGCAAGCAGTGTCTGCACATCCCAAGGCAGAGGCCCTTGCAGACACGGCCATCCCAGACCTCGGCCAGCCACCTTCCTCTGCAGGCCCCCTCCCTCTGTCCATCTGCCTCCTCCGCCCCATCTGAAGCTCTGCCTCCCCTGCTCATGGAGCCTTCCATGCCCTGAGCTCCAACTTTCTGGTCCTCCCAAGAAGCAGCTTCTGAGTGCAGATTCTGCCTTCTCAGAAGTCTGGAAGGTAGGGCCCCGCCTGATCATAGCCTTCTTGTTCTGCTCTAAGTACTCCTGGCCCCAAAGCCTCCAGCCCACTGGGTGCCTTCACCTCCAGCTATGCCGTGGTTCTCCTCATCCTGGGCCTCCTGCTTGCCATAGTTGCCCTTGTCCTAGTGAGTGTCTGGCTGGGCCCAGGCTCCTTCCTGGGGGGCAGGCTGAGCCTTTGACACCTTGAGCCTTTTAGCCAAGCTGAGGAGATTCCCCCACCCAAGCCCAGCATCTCCTCATCCTCCAGCTGGAGCTGAAGGGTTTGGACCAGAGGGGTGGGCCTGAACCCAGTGTCCCCACCCTTCTTGTCAAGGTGCTAAACTGGAGGGTGTTCCTTGGGTACTGACTTTCCCAGGAACTCAGAGCCAGAGAGGGCCAGGCACCAGCCCGAGGTCACACAGCCAGGCGCTTCTTCCCTCCTAGAACCCCAAGGACTGGACTTGCAGGGCTGGGACAGAGGTGGGGTGGGGAAAAGCAATGCCTTGTCAACCCATGAAGGGAGCCCCACTCCCACCCCCAAGATGCATAAAGTCGAGGAACACCCCTGCTCCCACATCCATGCTCTCTCAGGGCCCTGCTCCAAGTGCTTGGCACTCACACCAGCCTCCCGACCTCCATGTCACAGGTATCAGTCTCATTTACAGAGGGGAAAATGGTGGCCAAAAGCCTCCCCAAGCACACACAGCTAGACCACACAGAGGTCTTAGATGCAGCTGAGGGTTCCACAGTCTCTGCTGTCCCTTCTCCCACTCGTGCTGCCAGGGACCACACTCTGGAGAGGGAGAAACGAGAGTGAGCTGGGTGCTCACACATGGGGCATGGGGGACTAGGAAAGGGTCAGCTAGGAGAACAGGGCAAGGTCTGATCCTGTATGTACACATCACACAGCCCGTGGAGTCAGGAGACCCAGGGCCAGGTCCCAGCTCTGCGGCTGCTCAGCATGTGACCATGGTTATTTGTGACAACATGGATGAATCCGGAGGACATTACACTGAGTGAAATAAGCCAGGCACAGAAAAGAAATACTACATGATCTCGCTTATACGTAGAAACTAAAAAAGTTGAACTCATAGATATACAGAGTATAATGACGGTTACCAGAGGCTTAGGGGGATAAAGGGGTAGGAAAGGAGGGAATGGGGAGTTGGCGACCAAACAGTTTCAGATAGACTGGGTGAATAAGTTTTGAGATTTATTGCATAGCAGGGTGAATACAGTCAATAATAATAAATATTTCAAAATAAGTATCATTTCAAATGTCTCACCATAAAAATGCTAAGGCAAGGCAATACAATAATTAGTTTGATTTAATCATTCCATTGTTTACATATTTCAAAGCATTCCACGGTACTCCATAGATATGTATAATTATGATTTGTCCATTAAAAATATTAATAATTTAAAAAGCTGATTTACTGATGAAACAGTACTGTGATCTAGGCTAAAATCAGGAATAGACATCTATTGCTACTTTTGTTATTTCATACTCTTTGAAAAAATGTCCTATTGTACTTTCTATTCCAGTAGCCACAAGCCACACGTGACTACTTAAAATTCAATTTAAGAAACTAAAAATTCAGTTCCTCATTGCTCAATAATCACATGTGGTTAGTGACTACCAAATTAGACACTGGTGATAAAGAACATTTACATCATTACAAAAATGTTCTATTGGATGGCACTGTTCTACAGTATGCAACAAGATGTAAAACAAGCAAAAAGCAGAGATATTTTTAAGTAGAAACCACAGAGGCAACTAGATACCGTGTAACTCCTGATACAATAGAAAGTATAATCAATTAAGTATTCTGGGTTCCCCCCAACCACGGAATCTGAATTTGTTGAAGTTTCTTGAATTAATCACCAGTTGCAGAAAATGCAGGGATAGAAGCAATCTATTAAATGGTCAATCATGTTGCAACCAGCAAAATCCATAATGGAGGAAACTCTCCAGGACAACATGATCTAGTTTCTTCAACAAAGAAAAAAAAGCAAGGAGGGGGGAAGAGAAGGAACAACAGGTAGAGGAGACTCAAGAGATAATCAATTAAATCCAATCTGTGGACCTATGTGGATCCCAATTTGAATCACTACAAAAGAAAATTTAAGAAAGGCCGGGTGCGGTGGCTCAAGGTTGTCATCCTAGCACTTTGGGAGGCTGAGGCGGGTGGACTGCCTAAACTCAGGAGTTTGAGCCAGGCTGGGCAACAACACGGTGAAACCCTGTATCTACTAAAATACAAAAAATTAGCTAGGCGTGGTGGCATGTGCCTGTAATCCCAGCTACTTGGGAGGTTGAGGCGAGAAAATTGCTAGAACCCAGGAGGTGGAGGTTGCACTGAGCCGAGATCGTGCCACTGCACTCCAGCTTCAGTGACAGAATGAGACTTTGCCTCTAAAAAAAAAAAAAAAGCAAAATTTAAGATAATTGGGGATATCTGAACACTAGATAGTTGATACCAACAGACTATTGCTTTAAAACATAAACAGTTGACCATTGAACAATACAGGATTAAACTGTGAGTCCACTTATATGTGGATTTTTTTCAATAAATATATTGAAATCTTTTTGGAGGTTTGCCACAATTTGAAAACACTTGCACGGACAAACCAAAATTAAGAAAAAGAGTTGTCTCGAATGCATAAAACATATGTAGTCTATCTTATCATTTACTACCATAAAATATACATAAATCTATTAATAAAAAGTTGAGATTTATCAAAACTTATGCACACAAACTCTTACAGACTGTATATGGCACCATTCACAGTTGAGAGAAATGTAAACAAATGTAAAGATGCACATGGTACTCTGGAAAGGACTGTCAATGCTATCAAAGAGAACCCCGACAGAACATCATGGAAGTCTGGAAGGAGTGCACCACTGAAGACGTCATCGTTGTTATAGAAAAAACTGTGGTATCATCAAGCCTCAAACAATAAACTCCTGGTAGAGAAAACTGTGTCCAGATGTTGCCCATGACTTCACAGGATCTACAACAAAGCCCATCAAGGAAATCATGAAAGAGACTGTGGATATGGCAAAAAAAAAAAAAAAAAAAAGGTGGGAGGTGAGGGGTTAGCTAACAGACACCACAGGAATTAAAAGACCACTTGATGGAGATGAGCTGCTTCCAAACCAGTGCCAGATAATGAGGAAGAAGACACTAAAGAAGCAGCGTCAGGAAATAAATTGACATTAGACCATTTGGCAGAAGGGTTCTGATTACTTAACACTGCTTTGGATTTCTTTTATGAATGGACCCTTCTATTATACCAGGACTGAAACTAAAGCAAATGGAAGGAGGATTGTTACCATACAGAAACATTTTAGAGAAACGAAAATGCAAAACAGATAGGGTTTTTCTGCAAAGTTACATCAAGTGTGCCTGCATCTCCTGAATCCCATTCGACTTCCTCTCCTCTACCTCTGCCACTTGAGATAGCAAAACCAAGCCCTCCTGTATTTTCCTCCTCAGCCTACTCAACAGGAAGACCTTTATGATGATCCACTTTATTTTTTTTTGAGATAGAGTTCACTTAAAATGCCCAGGCTAGAGTGTAACGGCACACCAGTTCACTGCAACCTCCGCCTCCTAGGTCTGCCACTCTGCCTCTTCAGCTTCCTCCCGAGTAGCTGGTATTACAGCTCGCCACTGCCCAGCTAAGTTTTGTATTTTGAGTAGAGATAGGTTTTCACCATGTTGGCCAGGCTGGTCTCAAACTGCCGACCTCAGGCGATCTGCCGGACTCAGTCTCCCAAAGTGTTCCGATAATTACAGGCGTGAGCCACGGGCCCAGCTGATCCACTTCTACTTAATAAAAAGTAAACATTTTCTCTTCTTCACAATATTTTAAAATAAGTTTCTCCTAGCATACTTCATTGTTAAGAAGACAGTATAGGCCAGTCACAGTGGCTCACGCCTGTAAACCCAGCACTTTGGAGGCCAAGGAGGGTGGATCACCTGGAGTCAGGAGCGCCCGAGACCAGCCTGACCAACACGGTGAAAACCCCGCTCTCTACTAAAAATACAAAAAATTAGCCAGGCGCAGGCGATGCCTGTAATCCCAGCTACTCAGGAGGCTGAGGCAGGAGAAGCGCTTGAACCCGGGAGGTAGAGGTTGCAGTGAGCCGAGATCTGCCACTGCACTCCAGCCTGAGTAACAAGAATGAAGCTCCAGCTCCAAGAACAAAAAAAGCACACAGTATAATAAAACATGTAACATACAAAACAGTGTTAATTGACTGTTATCGGTAAGGCTTCTGGTCAACAGTAGGCTATTAAAACAGGTAAGTTTTGGGAAAATCAAAAGTCGTATGTAGATTTTCCATTGTGGGGTAGGACGGGTTAGTGTCCCTAACCCCTGCATTGTTCAAGAGTCAACTACCGGTATTACAGTTATGTGTAAAAAGAGTCTGTCTTTAGAGATATAAAATATATTGTTAATAAAGCAACAATGTATCTAGTTTAGATTTTGTATTATTACATTGTAAAAATTATTCATATAAGGCCTCTACCATTATACCATAAATCTCTAGAGGGAACAGACTTTTAAAAAAGTAAAATATTTCCAATACCTGATTTGCAGAAAATGATTAATAAATGCTTACTAAATGCAACCACTATCGAAGGGGTTCTTAACACACACGCGTTCTTTTCCTTTATCCTTACCTCCTCTTTCTCTCCCATGTTTTAAAACCTACGTAACAGATACTACATGGCCCTGTGGTTGGTCCTTTGCTTAGATATACTAATTCTGAGCCACAGAATTAGCTAACCACATGATCCAGCATTATACAACAACAAAACACTTCAAAAAACCAACGCAAGTTGGGGGTGGTGGTGCACACCTCAAGTTGCCTCTAGTTCCTGCTAATGGGGAGGTTGAGTAGAGGATCACTTTGGGCCCGTGAGTTCAAGGCTACAGTGAGCTATGATTATGCCAACACACTCCAGGCTGAGTTACAGAGCGAGACCCTCACCTCAAGGAAAAAACAAAACAAAACCACAGTCATGTTATTTCAAGAGAGTCAGGTAGGTATCAAACCAATGCTTATGAACAGGAAAATTATGCCAATCTGAAAATATGTGGAAAATCTGCTTGGCATTTTATCTTCCCTAAAGTAATTAATATCTTTTCAAGCCTGTCACCCCCCAAATGAAATGAAAACCCTCTCTTACCATATATTGACATGTATGATGCTATGGGACTTGATTTAATCTAAGAATTCTGAAACTGCTTCTCACTAAAATTCAACATGAAAAAAGAAAACCCACACACCACCACCAATAAGATTTTTTTTTTTGGAGACAGGGTCTTGCTCTGTTGCTTAGAGTGGCAGTGGCACAACCATGGCACACTGAAGTCTTAACTCCCAGGCTCAAGTGATCCTCCCACCTCAGCCAGCATGTACTACCACACCTGGCTAAGTTTTAATAAATTTTTTGTAGAGACAAGGTCTCAGTTGTTGCCCAGTCTGATCTCAAACTCCCGCGCTCAATCCTCTCGCCTCAGCATCCCAAAGTGCTAGGACTGCAGGCGTGAGCCAGTGAGCCTGATCAACACAAATTCTCCAATCAAATGCCAGAATCTGGAATGAGAAATGCAATCAGTGACCTGAAAACAGTCTGGGGAGCAGGGAAAAGCCTACAAACCTGACTGCTTAGAATAGGGCTATGTAATTTGTTTGCATGACAAATCCAGCTGCCACCTGTCTTTGTAAATAAAACTATTTCGCGCTTTGTTGTTTTTTGTTCTGAGATAGGGTCTCTGTCATCCAGGCTGAAGAGTGGTGGCCTGATCATGGCTCACTGCAGCCTGGAACTCCTGAGCTCAAGCTAGTTCTCCCACTCAGCTCCCAAATAGCTGAGGCACACACCAGCATGCATGGCTAATTTAAAAACTCTTTTTTATTTTGTAGAGATGAGGGGGTCTCAATATGTTGTTCAGGCTGGTCTTGAACTCCTGGCCTCAAGTGATCCTTGGTCTCTGCCTCCCAAAGCACTAAGATTACAGATTTGAGCCATCAAGCCCAGCCAGTAAATAAAATGTACTCGGAACAGTTATACCTATTCATTTAAGTCTATGGCTGCTTTAGCATTATAAGGGCAGAGGCAGAGTTGAGCAGTCACAACAGAGATTATGTAGTATGGAAAGCTAAAAATATATACCATCTGATTCTTCACAGAAAGTTCATTGACCCTAGTCTAGAGGGACAAAGATCCTTATCCACCACTGTCAGCACTGCGGTGCAATATAATGAATCAACAGTTTTCTACAACACAGGTACATCTTTTGCAGGGCAGTCAAGGTACCATGGAGGATCTTTTGAATATGTGTCAACCTTCTAGTAATTTTTCAGACTACAACTCCCAGTAAATGCTAGGCCAGAGCCTGGGAGTAGGGAAAGATGAGGAGGCCAGATAGGCATGCAATGGTGTGATCCTTTCAGGGAGGCGGCTCCCAATCAGTTAGTCAATCAGCCAACCAACCAATGGAGTGATAGGAATCTTTTCTTGTACTACCACAGTTATAGAAGATTCTACTTGAGTCCAACAGATGTGAATAGAAAAATAATCCATTTTAGTATCTAGAATCTAAACATTAGACTCTGGCTCAAAAGCTATGCACATAACCCACCCTCCCTATAGATCTCAGAAAGGGATGATTCTACCGGCATCCAAATAAAGACCCGTGAGGTCAAGGATAACCCACATATATTTTCTTTCTTGATAAACAGCATATCTGTCTAGATAACTTTATCAGGTTAATGGAGGAAAAAAAGGTGATAAGAACATATATCCATAATACATTCTGGGCAAATCAAGTAATGCATCATAAAAATTAATGTTGGAAACAGAAATATATAGCAATACGTAACTGAACGAAGTACAATGTGTTGGAAATATAGAAATATATAGAAAGTTAGTGGGATATGACTTAAGGGACACCATTTAACAAAGAAAAGAAAATTGGTGGGAGAACAAGTTATCTCATGATATTTAACAGTACAATAATAAAACATTTTTAAAACCCCAACAACAGTATCTACCAAATTAACATTTACTTCAGTTTCACTGATTTTGTGGCTCTCTTGCTTTGGCTGTAGAGCTGTGCAAGAGCATAAGAGTTTATAGCTGGTTCTTGTTTATATATATTTAAATAATATCATAATAAATATCATATAAACCAATATTGGAATTTGTAGGGATTTTTTCCCCTGTAAATGGACCCAAACATTGTGAAGGTCTGTGAAACATCATTTATAATTACAAAATACAATTTCCCAGTCATTTTATTATTTATTTATTTACTTAGAGATAGAGTCTCACTCTGGAGTACGGTGGCAAAATCTTGGCTCACTGCAACCTCCACCTCCTGGGTTCAAGTGATTCTCTAGCCTCAGCCTCCTGAGTAGCTGGGATTACAAGTGCAAGCCACCATGCCCAGCTAATTTTTGTATTTTTAGTAGAGACAGGGTTTCACCATGTTGGGCAGGCTGGTCTGGAACTCCTGACCTCAGGTGATCCGCCTGCCTCGGCCTCCCAAACTGTGGGGATTACAGGTGTGAGCCACCAAGCCCGGCTGAATTTCCCGGTCTTTTTAAAAAGGAAGAGACAAAACTTTCACTTCTAACAACATGACAGACTAGGTTACATATATATTCACTTCTATATATGATATTTTTATTAGAAATACATTTTGAAGATATGTTAACAAGTAAAACAATAAAAAATAAACCATGTTTTAGATTGTATCCTTGTTAGGAAAACCATTTGAAAAGAATATTTCTGGGACAACTTGGGAATTACAATACGGAATGGGTGAATGTAGGAACTATTAAATTCCAGGGTTCTACAATTATGATAAAATCACCAGACTGAAAGGAATGAAAAGTGCTTTAGAATCTAATCCACACCTAGTGTTTGGATTCCTTCTATAATAGTGGGTCATTTCCCTATCTAGCAATAGGGAATTTCTCAGCTCCAGAGCCCATTCCAAATTAGCTCACTGGTAATCATCAGAGCTTCTTGATGAACAAAAAGGTTTAAAAAAACCTTAAGTAAGATATTGCCTATAAATAGCACCAGGGTCATTTAACAAATGCTGTCCACTACTGTTCTTCTTGGGGTAGGAGGGATCTTTGAGCAAGACTCTACCAAAGCCTAAAATGTACTATGTGACTACATTAATGAAAAGAAAATAAAATTACTCTAAGAAAGAATGTTCTTAATAAATATTTTGGATAAGATTCCCTTTCTAAATGTAAATAGATATCCAATATTTACTGGAATATCTGGAATATCTAATATTTACTGGAATGTCTTTCAGAATTGAAAACTTCTACTCAATTATTTCCTGGGCCAGGCGCGGTGGCTCAAAGTCTAAATATCAGCGCCGGAGGCGGGCAAGTGGATCATGAGGTCAGGAGTTCGAGACTAGCCTGACTACCAAAAATACAAAAATTAGCAGGGTGTGGTGGCACGTGCCTGTAATCCCAGCTACTCGGGAGGCTGAGGCAGGAGAATCACTTGAACCCAGGGCCGGAGGGGTACAGTGAGCTGAGATGTACACAGCTCAACCTGGAGCAACAAATGAGACACTATCTCAAAAAAAAAAAAAAAAAAATTATTCTCTAATGAATATGAATATACAATGTGCAGTCTTAGTCAACTATTATCCTGTAATACATATACTTACCTCCTGTGCATCTCTTGCTGCCTTTGCATCATCCTCATTATAAGCGGTTAGTTGTACCTTCAAGTAAATAAGAAAGGATTCATAAAAAATCAATGAAAAGGAAAAAGAAAATCCAAATTTTAACCTGGATTTACAGATTATCTAACACCAACGTTGTCTTTTATAACAAAGAAACTGAGATGTTAAAACACAGACTTCTGCTATGACAGAATTAGCAGGCTGAAAGGAACTGTTCTAACCCTATCTAGTGTTTGAATCCTCTATAATAAATTAGTTCTTTATCCAGTGATAGGGAGAATTCCCACCTCCCCTGAGGCAGTCCATTTCAAATCAACTCACCTATCATTATTAGAAAACACTATCCTTCTAGAACCTTTGACTCTTGTCTGAATTCCTAACTCAACTTTTTGAGAAAGAGACAAACTTTTCTCTTAGGCCATCTGTTACTTAAGCCAAATATTTCTAATTTTCCAGGATTATTCACCTTATCTGCTCTTTTATAAACCACAGAGAACCAACAGTTGACAACCTACCAGGTAATAGATGCTGTGCTATGTGCTTTGCTATTACAGTTTTTCAGAGTCATTTAAAACTGCATGATATACAGAACGGTGGGAATGGGGAAACATACCCAGAGAGGTCAGCTCAGAGCGTAGATGAGTAACACTTGCACTTCCCCTGGAGTGGTTACTATACCCCAGTTATGGAAGCAGCTATTTCTTGAGTGCTTACTATATACCATGCACTTGGCTAAGGACTTTAAATGTACTAACACATTTAATCCCTTAAACATTTTATGAAATACGCATTATTTTCTTCATCGAGAAGATGAAGAATAGAATTTAGAGAGGATGGGAAACATACTTAAGAGTATGACAGAGTTTCAGAGCTTAAACTTTTGCCTGTCACCAATGGAGGCTTATGCTCTTAACCAGTGAGAAAACTGCTCATATGCTGTGTAAGATTCTTTTTTTTGAAACAGAGTTTCGCTCTTGTTGCCCAGGCTGGAGTGCAATGGGGCGATCTTGGCTCACTGCAACCTCCACCTCCTGAGTTCAAGCGATTCTCCTGCCTCAGCCTCCCAAGTAGCTGGGATTACAGGCATGTGCCACCACGCCTGGCTAATTTTGTATTTTTAATAGAGACGGGGTTTCTCCATGTTGGTCAGGCTGGTCTCGAACTCTCGACCTCAGGTGATCCACCCACCTTGGCCTCCCAAAGTGCTGGGATTACAGGTGTGAGCCACCGCGCCTGGCCCAAGATTCTTATATTAGTTCAAGTAAGCCATCAATAAAATGAGGAAAGCAGTATGTTTCTGTGTGTGTCTGCATATACTTATAACATTAATCACATACTATGTATTTATTTAGCTTGCAAGTTAGATGGTGCTATCTATGAGGTAAAAATGTTATTCATAATACATGGCACATACCTATGTAAATACATTCTTCCCTTAATTTCCCCAACCTACCAGGCAGATCCATGTGGTTCCCATGGGCCAAGACACACCCAGCAAAACTCTGCTTTACAATTCTGGTTACGACAGACCATGTGATTACAACCACCATCCTTCTCAATTGTGACATGGCATTTGGGACATTCCTATGAAAAGAAACTATAAAGTTGGTGTCAACGCTACACCAGGTTGCATTACTAACATTAAAGAAAAGCCAGTTCTAGATTTGGTTTTTAAACATCTTATTTATTGTGGTTAATACACATAAAGCACTTAGAACAGTGTTGAACACTTAAGCACTATTTAAAGTGAGCTGTTACCATTATTACCACTGGCTTTTAAGACGTACAATTTAAGGACTTGGTTTTTTAAACTTAGAGTCTCACTACGTTGCCCAGGTTGTAGTGCAGTGGCTATTCAGAGGCCCAATCATAGCTCACTAAAGCCCTGAACTTCTGGAGTCAAGTGATCTTCCCACCTCAGCCTTCCTAGGATTTCTTTTTAAGCAGAGTTGAGAGACAAAAACATTTTAAGTATTTAGTAATAATAGTATTATGGGAGATAAAAGCATTCTATTCATATAAATATACTATACTCTCTAGTGTCATCTAGAAATAATGGTGTACTTCCCATATCCCATGCACTGTTGTCAATGTTTTATATGTATCAACTAATAATTTCTTAGAGTGGTGCTATTCCTATTTCCATTTGTCAGATTAATAAACTAAGGGAGAAAGAAATTATAAAGAAGCTAGTCCAAGGTCACATAAGTAAAGTCAGGATCCAAATCCAAGCAATCTGACTTCAATGTCAGGTAACTAGGAAATCAGACCTTGATTGGTAAATTCATTTTGTGACTACTGGATTTTCCAAGTTTCTCCTGCCAAATACCCAGATTTTAAATTCTTTTCATTGTACTCCTTAACAAGTATGCTACAGAGATCATGTCAGATTATTTTTTTCCAAGTCCAAATCATTTTCTTTTTCTTTTTGAGACAGGGCCTCACTGTTGCCCAGGCTGGAGTGCAGCAGTGCAATCACAGCTCACTGCAGGTTTGACCTCAAGGGCTCAAGTCATCCTCCCACCTCAGTCTCCCAAGTAATGGGACTACAGGCACATGCCACCATGCTCGGCTAATTTTTGAATTTTTTGTTGAGGTGGGGTTTCACCATGTTGCCCAGGTTGGTCTCAATCTCTCAGGCTCAAGCAATCTGCCCACCTTGGCCTCCCAAAGTGTTAGGATTACAGGTGTGAGCCACTGACCTGGCCTCATATCATATTCTTGGTTGCTAGTAAGCCAAAATTACCTCTCTGTAGGCCTGCGGTTTTTTTGTTCTTGTATTTGTGATTGAGGTTGGTAACTCCCCCAAGGAGGGAACGTCACCCACTATATTAGTATTTGCACAATTTGGCCTTCTTTGTGGAACTGACTATGCTGTCCATCAACGATAGCAATTTAAAATAGGCCAATATAGCATTTTCTACATTATATATTTCAAATCAAATGTTTGAAATCACCCACATAAGAAATTTTACATTTTTCCAAACAAGCAAATTTCAGGCATAAAATGTTTCATTCTAAATTTCTTGGTTATAATTAACCAAATAGTATTAAACTTCCAAAATGTTAGGATATCACTGACAATATGCAAATCTGTTTAGGGAGCTAATAATCTTAAAAGCTTCTAAAACCTCAAGAGAAAAACTCTTCGGTTTTCTCTCAAAAATACTGAGCAGCTAAATTTGCTTTACAAATTGCCATTCTTCCTTGATAATCTATAATCTAAACTAAGCCAAACATATTCAGGTCTGTACTCCCTATTTTAAACATCTTCGGGGCTTACGAGTAGGAATTTCTCTAAATGTAGAAAAAAGGCAACCATTTAAACAATTTAGTGAAAATATAATTGCCTTATTCTAAATATAAGTTTTTCAGAGCATATTAAAGAATTCTGGAACTTTAAGGAACATTTCTTGTGGGAAAATCTTCAATTTTCAAAAAAAGAATGCTTGGTTAAGAATTGTTTTTAATAACAAAAGAAGTAACCACTTTCTGTATATTTACAGTAAGGTTTTCTTTGATTGATGTGAGTTATGCTTATCGTGATGAAGGAGGGAACAAAAAAATATTTCTACCATATATTCCTTAAAGAATTAGGCATTTGTTTTATGTGGCAAGATTCACTGTTTCACTACTTTCTGGGAGATAGAAATGTATATTCATGTTTTATCTGTAAGTATGTAAGATGTATACTTAAACACACACAGATAACCTGTGTTGGCCTTCACTGTTTACGCACTTCTTACTCTCATTGTCCTGTGATGAGTGAGTGAACAGTTCAAAGATAACTTTATGTACTATGGGTCAAAAAACTCGGCATTCTTTAAAGCATCATCTTTACATGTACAAAATAATACTAAAAATGAATAGCCCATGAACCATCCTACCATTCATTACCCAAGTCACTCACTATGTGGACAGGATAGGACTGAATTACATAAAGGATGGATAATACAACTTTGTATTGAAAGACTAGCTGGGTACACGGCTGGCATTCAAATGCTTGCTCATTATATTAGTGATTGAGGAGAAGGGTACTCAAGACTTAAACGCTTGTAAGACATTTGTCTGGGGTTAAGAAAGTGGCTTGTGGTCATAAAGAGACTGAATTTTGAAACTAGTATCAAGAGCAATATACTTCAAAAAAAAATTGGAACAAAAATGTAAATCAGCCTAATAGAACCAAGCTAGGCGGAGTAAACTCCAATACATTCGTATACTGAACGGCAGCCAAGCACAAATCCCACACTTGAAAAATTATCAGCTTTTTCCTCTATAGAACACTAATTTTTTTCCAGTAGAAGAAACCTAAGGCAGAGAACTGTGGATACTGTAGTACAGTACTCAATACTCTAAAATAAACTGAAAGACAAAAAGGAAATAACAGGCAAGCATTCTGGAAAAAAGACTAAATGGAGAAAAAATGAAACAGAGAGTCTGTAAAGTGGAGTCCTTTATTGCTTTGCTAATGCCAAAACACCAACCCTTATCCATTTCATTACAAAATTACTGAAGGAAAACCTGTACTTGTGGTGGCAATCCAACTGGAGGTTTCACTGTCATCGTCGCACTTTTTAATCCATTTCTTTAACCACTGTTTGAAAACAACAATTGTTAGAATACAACAAAAGACTTTAAAGAAGAGCAAATTACTTTAGCACTTAACTATAGTCAACCTTAAAAGTAAAAGCCAATGAATAAGATTATCACTAGGCTCACATCTTCTTAAGCCAGGGAAATCCCATAGCTAATATGTCCAGTATATATAAAATCAACCAAAGCAGGATTTTCTTTGGCAGAAGCTGAGTGGGGAACCTAGAGCTTGAAAAGAAGCCCAACTACAAGGTGTATATTCCCCTAATTACAAAGCCTGACAAAGAGGTGCCTTAGCCATGGTTATGCTAGTAATAATCAGGAACTGACTTGACTTATACTAAGGAATTACCTCTGAATACATGCAATAATCATCCGAAATTAAAAGGGTAAAAAAAAAACCCTACCAATAAATAGATAAAATCATCAGCTATGATTTTCAGTCACTAAGTCTTAGAAGTGTGTCATTACATTATTTAAAAATGGAAATGTCAGACAAACTCACCTTACATTTAACAGGATCATGCCAGTTTTCTCCACAGTTAAAGCTGTTAAGTGATACAAAGAGTTAATAGAATTAAGGCCTACCTACAGTAAGTAAGTAAATAAGCCAATCATTTCATGCCTTATAGTTCCATAGTCACTAGTTTCTAGTGACTGGCAAATACAAGGAGAGAATCCCTGTCTGCTTTACGGCTAATTACCTAGAATTTAGTATTAGAACTAAAACATAGTGGGTACTCAATATGTGTGAAATGAAGAATGACTATAAGCATGAAGACCCCGCTTTGAGGACAATTTCATAATAATTGTTGCTAAGGTGCCTCAGACTATATTGAGAAGTTTCAACCCATGCTTCATCAGTGTATTTTTAATCTTTTACTTAACACCCTAAATGAAGAATAAAAGGCTAACTTTGTAGGTTACTTATATAATTTAGTACTAATACACGATATAAACAATATATAGGAAGCAAATGGGTCCACATCTTTGCATTATTTAAACAAAAGAACCTCAGCCTACGGAAATGGTATAAAAAAAAAGACTAACTACTTACTAAACATGTATTGATCGGTAATTCACTTTTGTTTTCTAAGCTCATGACATATACATTTGTAAAAGAAGGATAATTAACAAACACAAATGCTTAGGAAAAAAATAATAAAACGAGAGATTAGCTAATTAAGTAATTTACGAATGGCAAAAAATCCTTTGCTAAAGAGAGAAAAAAACTACTATTGATTTAAATCAGGTTAAGATAAATGGTTATTTCTGAAAGGAAAGATGGGGAATGGGAAGGAACATGGAACCAAGGAGCTTCAAATATATGTGTCATGTTTTATCTCTTAATGAAGAAAAACAAAATAGTAATTTCACTTTAGCTGGATTGTAGCTACATAGGGTATTCACTGTTGTATTCTCTGTACTTTGTTTGACATGTGTCATGCTAAAAGTACATTGGAAAGTAGGTATTACCCACCTTTTCTCTAAAATAACAACGCATATTTAATCCTTATCATAACAGTATGTATTTTACACATATTCAATCTCTGTGAGCTTACCTGCTCTTTTCGGAAATATTTATTATTAATGATGTGTTAAGTGTAATTCTATAGATGTTTGGAGGAAAAAAAGAGAGGTATGGCATACCAATAAAATATCTACCCCCCCATCCCCCAAAAAATATCTGGTTGGCCATGGTGCTTCTTGCCAGTAATCCCAGCACTCAGGGAGGGCCAAGGCAGGTGGATCACTTGAGGCCAGGAGTTCAAGACCAGCCTGGCCAACATGGTGAAATGCTGTCTCTAAAATAAATAAATAAATAAATAAATAAATAAATAAATAAATAAATAAGCAAGCCAGGCGTGGTGGCACACGCCTGTAATCCCAGCTACTCGGGAGGCACAAGAATCGCTTGAACCTGGGAAGCAAAGCTTACAGTGCGAGATCGTGCCACGTACTCCAGCCTGGGTGATAGAGTGAGACCCTCCCTCAAAACAAAACAAAACAAAAAATCTATTTGCTGGGTCTAGAGCCCCTTGGCTTGACGGGCTTCTTACTCCTCAAGACCCTCAAAGGAACAGAAAAGCATCTTAAACTTCTAGCAGGATATAAATGTTAGTGTCCCACTAAAATGTGTATGTTAAAACTTAATAAACAATGTATGTGACAGCATTAGGATGTGGAGCCTTTAGGAGGTGAATGGAATGGCATTCTTTAAAAAAGGGCCCAGAGAGCTGCCTTGTCCTTTCCACCATATGAGGACCCAGCAAGTAGGCACCATCTACATGAACCAGAAAGGCAGGCCCTCACCAGACAACAAATCTTTTGGCACCTTGATCTTGGACTTCTCACCCTTAAGAACTGTAAGAAATAAATTTATGTTGTTTAGAAGCCACCCAGTTTATGGTCTTTTGTTATAACAGCCTGAACATTAAGACAGAAAATGGTACCAAGAAGTGAGGGTGCTGTTGTAACAAAACAAAAATGTGAAAACCGATTTGAAACTAGGTAATAAGTAGAGGCTGGAAGAGCTTGGAAGTGCAAGCTAGAAAAAGCCTAGATCACTGTGAATGAACTGAACTGTTAAGGGTAATTCTGGTGAGGATTCAGAAAGACAGAAGTGTGGGCAATGCCTCAATCATAGAGAAAACCTAAATAAATGGCCATGAACAGAATGTTGTTAGAAATAATGGATGTTAAAGGTCATTGATGAGGTCTCAGATGAAAATGAGGAACATGCTGTTAGAAACTAGAAGAAAGGCCATCCTTGCTATAAAGTGGCAAAGAAGTTGGCTGAATCGTTTTGGGGAAGGTAGAGATATGAAACTAAATATCTGGTTGAAGTACAACAAAGTGTTGAAAGGTTGCAAGCACTTCTCTTCATGTTTTAGAAAAATGCAAAAGAAGAGATGAATGACCTAGAGATAAACTGTTCATCAAAGGAAATGAAGTCAAGAATTTAAAGAAGAATTTTCAACCTATCCCGCTGGAAGCGGTAACACCGTGGGAGCCTGAACTGATTAAGACATCCCCGAATATGTGGCACTGGAAACTTCCTGGCAGTTCAAATCTAGAATTCAGAGGCTGAAGAGTATACTATAGAACTCCAAAAGCCCAAGTTACCAAGAAAGCTGGGCAAGAAGGGCCACAGGAAAACTCTTAGTTAAAAAGGAGACCATCAGCCGAATTTACCTGCACATTTCCTTTGCATAAGTAAGGTTAAAATTTGGCAGAGTAAAGGAAAACGTATAGTCCCAAGAGTTGTATATTTTCTCCATAAAAAAAATTCAAAAAAGTTAGATCAAGAGGAAAAATTTTTTAAGACGTGACCTTTTGATACAATTCTCAAAGAGATATATACTATTTTAAACCAGTCTCAGACATCTCCCTGCCGAAGAGAAACATTTTTTCCTTCTATTTTACTACCAAGAATAAACAGGAGAAATAAAAACGCTTTGTGCACTATTTCAGTTTAGGAAATCACTTGCTTACCAAAATTGGCACCCACATTTGCAGCGAACAGGTTTAGCATCAGGATATTGGACTTTAACAACATGGTGGCAATCTGGGGCAGGACACCACTTTAACAGTCGATTGCACTGAAATACAAGTTAGGCAAAATGACAGCTGGTTGGAGCTGAGAGTGGCTCACACCTATAATCCCAGAACTTAGGGAGGCCAAGGCGGGAGGACTCTTTGAGGTCAAGCACTCAAGACCAGCCCGGGTAACACAGCAAGACCTTCTCTCTACCTTTAAAAAAAACAAAAAAAAAAGAAAAAAGGAATTTAGCCAGTCATGGTAGTATGTGCCTATAGTCCCGACTACACAGGAGGCTGAGGCAAGAGGATCACTTGAGCCCAGAAGGTAGAGGCTGCAGAGAGCTGTGATCATCTGCTGCACTCCAGCCTGGGTGTCAGAATGAGGCCCTGCCTCAAAAAAAGGCAGCAAATTAAACTAGGTCATGATGCAAGATTTAATAGTACATCAAGCAATTATTTATATTGCTTCTCTGGTACAAGGGGCATATGGGGGATGATGACACAAGCTTATGAAAACTTGCTGTGGTCTTCTATAACACTTTCAGATGTACTTTTGTTGTTGTTGTTGTTTTTTTTATTAAGATGACTGATCCTTGAAGACTCGGTTTTATAAAACACATGAATTATCTCTTGTTCTATGTTCTTTTAATCCCACTGAAACTTTAAATATTATGCATGTGATCATTAAAAAGCACTAATTTATTTATGGTTCTATTTCAGGACAATTTCCAAAAGACACAAGAAAATCAGATATACTCTTTATGAAGGAAGGTGCTTAGATGCTACAGAATAGTTCAAGATAGGCACAGGATATACATACAACTTCTCCCATAAAAAGCTCTTGTAGGAAAGAAGGAAAAAAAAAAACCCAGTTCCTAAACCACAGGCAAAAGTGCATTTTAGTTTCTCAAAAGGAAATATAACTTTTATAGTATTTTTATTATGAAACTAAAACACTCTGCACCAGAATTCCGAAGTCCATTGACCATTTCAAATAATACACTATTTCTAAAATAGGCTGTTTCCAGGTTTAATCTCTAACAGAAATAATTACTTTTTAGAATCAGAAGACCAAGTTACACTGATGTTGTCATACAGGATCTGGTCAACTCCTCTGTAAAGAGCCAAGAGGGTAAAGAATTTTGGTTTTGCAGGCCAGAACAACCGCCGTAGCAACTACTCTACTCTGTCACTGTAGCACAAAGGGAGTCATAGAACAAATGGGCAAAGGCACGGTCCAATAAAGTATAGCATTCTTTATTAACAAGATTTACTGGTAATGAAACCTAAAACGAGCAGAGAAATAGCAGGGTTAGAATCTCAAACATGGTTAAACATGACACGATTAGTAATCTACTACAATTCTCTGCTATGGTAAAGAAAAAGAAAGAAAGAATACACTAAAAATGATTTTATTATCCAAGGTCAAGATATATGGAGAGATCTACTTACTGGTTTCTCATACTCTTTTATTTTATTTTGCTTTCTATTAAGAGGGAGTCTCGCTCTGACATCCAGGCTGGGGTGCAGTGGCGCGATCTCGGCTCACTGCAACCTCCGGCTCCGAGGTTCAGGCGATTCTCCTGCCTCAGCCTCCCAAGTAGCTGGAATTACAGGCTTGTGCCACTGCGCCCAGCTAATTTTTGTATTTTTAGAAGAGACGGGGTTTCACCATGTTGGCCAGGCTGGTCTTGAACTCCTGATCTCAGATGATCCACCCACCTCGGCCTCCCTTAGTGCTGGGATTACAGGCGTGAGCCACCGCACCCGGCCTGTCATACTCTTTTGAGAATAAAGGTATTTTGGCATGCTTCAAAATATGGTAAAGATGTTTTTTTACCGTCAATAAATTATAATTTTTTAAAATAGTATTTCTATTAATAAACAGAATTCCTTCCTACAAGAAGGAAAACAAATCACTTACCTCTACAAAGCTATTTGTTATTAAATGCTGATACTTTAATTTAACTTTTGAATCTGTGATCAGGCGCCTGAAACCAAGAATAAAAATAGATTAGAAAGTTTCCAGTCAAGAGTATTTTCCACATTTATAAAACATAGTTTCCAAAGCTGTTTATGCTAATGGCTACAACATGTTTATGCCCTAAGCTGTAAATACTGAAATGCACACAGGCTATCAACAAATGTAATTGTACTGATCAAAACAATAATTTCAAAGTCTGTATAGTTTTATTTTCATAGACTTTTTTTTTCCATGGTTCTTATTTTTTAAATACTCTACTTTTACCCAGTTTTTATTACAGCCTAATGACTTACCAACTAGTGACAAGTTTAGGCACATTTCAGGGTCTTTTGACTCTGATATCATGCCTTAAAAGACAGCAATTCTCAGCCACCTTCCTTCAGACACCCCACCCAAATCAGTATGTGAAATGAGACAGATATTGCTGACAGAAATGTTAAGAAATGGATCCAGGTTTTGTGACACCTAAAGCTCATATAATTTTAAGAGCCTTCTTCCTCTGAGAGCTCTTGGAAATTAACCAGAAATGCTCACTGGTTGCATCCTGGCCTCTTCTGAACACTCTATAATTCACAAGAATTTCCAGAACTCACAGGAGCCCACGTCGTGAGGAACCCTGAAGCTTAAGTTTCACTAATTCTATGGTAAACACTCCTGAGTGTATTACAAGAAAAAGAATTCCCACTGAGAAAGACAGGAAGAACATGCCTGTAGCTCAACCCCATTAAAATATTTTAAATGAACAGGCAATCTGGCCTCATCTGACTCTTCTGAGCTTCACAGGCCTCTCTCCTTCCACAAGATCCCACCCTGTCCTGTGCCACTTTCAGTGCACTTCTATCACATTCGTATTCTTGTATTTCCTTCAAAACTGTAAGTACCACCCTTCATCAGAGGTTTTGCATAAGGCTGCCTCCCTTGGAAAGACAAGAATACTATAATGGAGCTCTAAGATGGGAGAGCCGAGGTTTGAATGCCGGCCTCACCACTCACTAGCTATGAATTGAAGGTAAATTCTTTGAACTTTCCATTCCTCAGGTTACTAATCTGTAAAAATAGATATCAGAAATACGGTTGTGAGACTAGAATAGTGCCTGGCAGATAGTAAGCACTCAAAAAATATTAGACGCTATTACTATATTACTTCACTCAGTTACAATCAAGTATTACTCAAGGAAGCCTTTCCTGAGTTTCTACACTCGTTTGGATATAGATCCCCTCTCAATTCTCATGGTACCTTAAACATCTCCTTTATAGAAATTATCATAACTTTAATTAGACAGTTATCTGTATAATCATTTAATATTTGTCTTTCTCCTCCCAACCCCAAGAAAGGATACCCAGGTGTCCGGTACAGTGCCTGGCCTGTAGAAAGTGTTCAATTAATATTCTTTAAATGAGTAAATCTCCGTATTTCACAGAAGTGGAACCCGTGATCTAAAAATAATTCGTGTGGTTCCACAAAAAGTTAAACATAGCAGGCGGGGCGCGGTGGCTCACGCCAGAATCCCAGCACTTTGGGAGGCTGAGATGGGCGGATCACAAGGTCAGGAGATCGAGACCACCCTGACTAACACGGTGAAACCCCATCTCTATAAAATACAAAAAAAAAAAAAAAAAAAATCAGCCCGAGGCGTGGTGGCGGCCTGTAGTCCCAGCTACTGGGAGGGCTGAGGCAGGAGAGCAGGCGTGTGAACCGGGCTTGAGCTTGCAGTGAGCGAGATCGCGCCACTGCGCCAGCCTAGGCGACAAGCGAGACTCCACCTCAAAAAAAAAAAAAAAAAAGTTAAACCTAGCATTACCACATGACCCAGCAATTCTCCCTTTGGGAGTATACATATACTTAAGAGATTAAAACAGGTGTTCTGACCCGGTAGCGGTGGCTCGCCTGTAATCCCAGCATTTTTGGAGGCGAGACAGGCGGATCAAAGTCAGGAGGAGATCAAGACCATCTTGGCTAACGGTGAAACCCGTCTCTACTGAAAATACAAAATTAGCCAGGTGGCGGGCCCCTATAGTCTCAGCTACGGGAGGCTGAAGGGCAGGAGAATGGCGTGAACCGGAGGCCGGAGCTTGCAGTGAGTGTCAGCCCCTGCACTCCAGCCTGCACAGGCTGACAGAAGGCGAGGAATTCCGTCTTAAAAAACAAAACAAAAACAAAAACAGGTGGTTCAATGAAAAACTTGTACACAAATGTTCATATGTTCACATAACACATTTCTGTAAAAAATGGAAATGTCCATATAATGGAACCATTATTCAGCAATGAAAAGGAATAAGTGTTGATTCATAATACAACATGGATGAATCTTGAAGACATTAAAACCAATCACAAAGGCAACATATTATATGATTCTCTATTTATATGAAATGTCCAGAGGGAGAAAGGAGTAGTGAATGATTGCTTAACAGATATAAGGTGATCAAAATAGTCTGCAATTAGGCAATGTTTCTAGAATAATATTATGTATATACTAAAAGCCACTGGATTATATACTTAAAAATACAGTTGCTGGCCAGGAGCAATTGCTCACACCTGTAATCCTAGCACTTTGGGAGGCAGAAGTGGTCAGATCACTTGGGGTCAGGAGTTGAAAACCAGCCTGGCCAACATGGTGAAACCTCATCTCTACTAAAATTCCAAAAAAAAAAAAATTAGCTGAGCATGGTGGCGGGCACCTGTAATCCCAGCTACTCAGGAGGCTGAGGCAGGACAATCACTTGAACCTAGGAGGCAGAGGTTGCAGTGAGCCGAGATCATGCCACTACTGCACTCCAGTCTGGGCAACAGAGAGAGATTCCATCTCAAAGAAACAAAAAACAAAAAAAACCCCATCGCTTCTTAAACAACACAGGTTTGAACTGCATGGGTTCACTTACACATGAATAGTTTTCAACCAAATGTGAATCGAAAATAGTTACTTGTCGATGTGAAACCTGCATATACAGATGGTCGAATTTTTGTATACATGGGTTCTGCTGGGCTGACATGAGCATGTGCATGCAGATTTTGGTATATTCAGGGTGTAGGGTGTGGGTCCTGGAACCAATCCCCAGTACACTAAGGATGACTGTAATTAAAATGAGTTTTATGTTACAGATTTTATATTAATAAATAATAATAAGGAATATTATCAGGCCAAAAGTCAGATGCCCTGCTTGCCAAACAAACACATCTTATTTACACATGTATTCCCATAATGCTTTTTGGGTATGACAAATCCTAATGATTTCTGATAGCTGACCTTAACCTAAAAAGTTATCTAAACCTGGCATGGACCACCAGGACTGGTGATAGCAAACATCAGCCAATAGTTATTAGGACAAGGTTCTGCCCTTAGTTTATCTGATATTGATAAGGAAGTAAAAGAAAGTGAGCATCCACCTTTGAGACTAGGCATTCTCAAGAAGGTGGCAGCAAGTGTCACTCTGGTCATTTATAAGACAATTCTCTTGGCAACGACTTGTTGCCATCACAAACTGAAAATAGTTATTGGCCGGGTGCGGTGGCTCACGCCTATAATCCTAGCACTTTGGAAGGCCAAGGCAGGCGGATCACCTGAGGTCAGGAGTTCGAGACCAGCCTGGCCAACATGACAAAACTCTGTCTCTACTAAAAATACAAAGCTTAGCCGGACATGGTGGTGTACACCTGTTATCTCACCTACTCGGGAGGCTGAGGCAGGAGAACTGTTTGAATTCAGGAGGCAGAGGTTGCAGTGAGCCGATATGGCACCACTGCACTCCAGCCTGGGCAAACCAGTACATTAATTCACCACATAAACAAAATTAAAAACCATTATCATCTCCTCAAATGACACAGGGAAAGCTTTCAATAAAGTCCAACATCTCTTCATGATAAAAACCATCAACAAACTAGGCTTTGAAGGAACATACCTCAAAATAATAAGAGCCATCTATGACAAACCCACAGCCAACATCATACTGAAAACAGGCAAAAGCTGGAAGCATTCCACTTAGGAAAGGGATGCCCATACTCACCACTCCTATTCAACATAGTACTGGAAGTCCTAGCCAGAGCAATCAGGCAAGAGAAAGAAATAAAACGTATCCAAATAGGAAAAGAAGTCAAATTATCAGTCTTCACTGATGATGATTCTATACCTAGAAATAACCCTAAAGACATTGCCAAAAGGCTCCTAGAGCTGACAAAGTCAGTAAAGTTTCAGCATACAAAATAAATGTACAAAATTCAGTAGCATTTAATATATACCAATAACATTCAATGTGAGAGCCAAATAAATAATGCAATCCTATCGATAACAGTCACACACACGTAAATGGTTTTTAGGATAACTAGCAAGCCACATGCAGAAGAATGAAACTTAACCCCTGTATCTTTCACCATATACAAAAATTATCTAAAGGATTAAATACATTAATGTAAGAGCTCAATCTATAAAAATCTTAGAAGAAAATCCAGGAAATACCATTCTAGACATCAGCCTTAGCAAAGAATTTGTGACAAAGTCCCCAAACGCAACTGCAACAAAAGCAAAAATTGACAAGTGGGACTTAATTAAACTAATGAGCTTCTGTACAGCTAAAGAAACTATCAAAACAGAGTAAACAGACAACCTACAGAATGGGAGAAAATATTCAAATTATACACCCAAAAAAAGCCTCATATCCAGAATCTATAAAGGAACTTAAACAAGCAAAAAACAAATAATCCCATTTAAAAATAAGCAGGCTACTCTGTCAATGAAGTAGCCATTCCTTTGTTTCTTTACTTCTCTTAATAAATTTGCTTTCACTTAAAAAAAGAAAAAAAAGGGCAAAGTACATGAATAGACACTTCTCAAGAAGACATACACTCAGCCAACAGATTCAAAAAAAGTTCAACAACACTAATCATTAGAGAAATGCAAATCAAAACCATAATGATGTACCATATCATCTCACACCAGTCATAAGGAATATTATTTAAAAGTAAAAAAAAATTAAAACAAAAAAATACTTTTAAAAAGAAAGAAAATAACAGATATTGGTGAGATCACAGGGAAAATAAATCACTCTACCTAAAAGACACATTCATTAGTATGTTCACTGTGGCATTAGTCACAATAGCAAACACATGAAATCAATCTAGATGCCCATCAACAGTGGGCTGGATAAAGAAAACGTGGCACATGTACACCATGAAACACTACGCAGTCATAAAAAAGACAGCACAATCATGTCCTTTGCAGCAATACAAATGCAGCTAGAGGTCATCATTCTAAAAGAATTAACACAGAAATACTCAATACCGCATGTTCTCATTTTTAAGTGGGAGCTAAACGGCGAATACATGTGAAGATGAGAATAAAAGACAGTGGGGACTATTAGAGTGAGTAGGGTGGGATGGCAAGAGTTGAAAAACTATTAGGTATTGTGCTCACTACCTGGGTGATGGGATTATTTGTACACCAAACCTTACGGACAAGGAATTTACCCATGTAACAAACCTGCATATGTACACCTGAACCTAAAATAAAAGTTGAAAGAAAAAAAAGAAAGAACCTTTCACAAGAAGAGTTGTTAGCTGAAAGCCTCCAGCTTGCCTCCAGCTGTAGTGTATCTGAAATCAGTAGCAGTGTTTCAGCAAAGACCATGATTCTCTGGGTAGTCTCCGTCCATGACTGAGCATATCAAGCGTACTGGGCCCAGCTCTTTCTACTTATTAAGGTATCCCTCTATAGGCAATCTATGCACAGAAGTTCCCCCACAGGGCTGCTAAAGACTCTCATAGCCGTATCATCTGAAGTCTCTTCCTGTTGAATCTTCCTCCTTTCTTGCCTTTAACAGATGTCAGGCCTACCTCAATGTCTATCTGCTCCTGCTGTTTACCTTACACATATGCTCTTCCACAATGGGTCAGTTTCACTTTTTTTTCTATCTTGGGATCTGCTTCCAAGAGCACCTCAACTAACACATATGCACATTCTAATCTCCAATCCCAAGGTTTATCAAAATCTAGCTACCATGCATTTCTAAGTTTGTAAGAATAGTGATCAGGCATTTAACCAAGTCACAAATGGGCTTTTGTACTGCTACTAAGGAATGGAATGTAGATGTAAAAGTTTCTTCAGACTTTGAGAAGTTTCACTTCCTTTGAGGTGCTAAGTAAAAATTAATTTGGTTTAACCAACTAACCAATATTCACATGCAGAATCTATCAAAAATACTTACGTAACTGTGTTGTCATCCACTAAGATATCACAACCATAAGCAGGACACCAAATAGTCTGAAAAAGATTGAAATTTAAACTGTCTTCATTCAACAAATATTTAATGAATGCTTACCATTGCCAGGCACTTTGCTAGGTTCTGGGAATATCTTAATGTTTATAGGATCTCAGTCCTTCCCTTTCTCCTTAAAGGAAATGTGTGTGAGAGTATATTTATCACCATAAAGCAACTAGACTTGCTAACCTGAGTGACTGGTTTTTAAACACACAACTTTAAAGGTAAAAGCAAGATAATCTTACAAAACTGTGCAACAAGCTTCAGTTCACATCTACCAATACTGATGCCGGCTGAGAAAACATTACCTGGAGTGGCTCTTTAACTGGAATGCCACATTACTTTAGGAAAAAGCCTACTACCTTTAGTTGTTTGAATCTAGAAAAATGTTCCCCATGCGATTCATGATACACAAAGCTTCACCTGTTTTTATTTGTGCAAATTTGTGCAAGGGTCTGAACACCATAGGAAATTCAACAAAAAAGTGAGAAACAACTCGGTGTCTTTACCTGGCCCATGCCTTCTTCCATTATTTTGGTAGTTAAATATTCGCTCCAGCATTGCATACAAAACTTATGTCCACATTCAAGGCCAGTGAAATACTGTAAGAAAAATAAAACATGAACTTAACAAAGACATGATCAGAAAAATCACTATAAACAGTGACTCAATAGGGCTTGATAAGGTCACATTTCTTACAGTGGCTCAAATGTCCAGTTTGACAATACATGGGCTCCTAAAATGAACTTTTCATGGTGAAATCTGGACATGCAAATACACTGAGCACACATACATCTTAGGAATGGCGGGCAACAACATCTGTATTAAATATAAAAAGACAGACAAATGAGCATATGAAAGAATGCTCAGTATCATTCAGCATCATGGAAATGCAAATCAAAACCACCACGAAGGCTGGGCAACATGGCAAAACCCTGTCTCTACAAAAACTACAAAAATTAGTCAGCCATGATGACGCATGCCTGGAGTCCCAGCTACTTGGGAGGCTGACGTGGAAGCACTGCCTGAGCCTGGGAGGCAGAGGTTGTAGTGAGCTGAGATCACACACCACTGCACTCCAGCCTGGCCAAAAGAATGAGACCCTGTCTCAAACAAAACAAAGCAACACCACTTCACACTCACTAGAACAGCTGTAATTAGAAAGACAGAGAAAGCAGGACACACTGGCTCATATCTGTAATCCCAGCGCTTTGGGTGGCTGAGAGGGGAGGATTACTTGAGGCAAGGAGTTCAAGACCAGCCTGGGCAACATAGTGAGGCTGTCTCCACAAAAAATTAAGAAATTAGCCAGGTGTGGCAGCACATGCCTGTAATCCCAGCTACTCAGGGGGGCTGAGGTGGGAAGATCACTTGAGCCTGAGAGGTCAAGGCTACAGTGAGCTGTCATCATGCCACTGCATTCCACACTGGGCAACAAAGTGAGGCTCTATTCAGAAAAAAAAAAGACAGATAATATTAATAATGAGTGTTGGTGGGAATGTAGAAAAATTGGAGCCTTCGTACACTGTTGATAGAGATGTAAAATGGCACAGCAACTTTGGAAACAATCGGGCAGTTCCTCAAAATATTAAACATAGGGTTACCATATGACTCAGCAATTCCAATCCTAGGTATATACTTGAAAGAAAGGAAAACATACATCCATACAAAAACTAGTACACAAATGTTCATTATAGCATTATTCATAACAGCCAAAAAATGAAAACAATCCAGATGTCCATCAACTGAAGAAGAAAAGTATTGTTTCCATATAATTTCCACAGATAAAATATTATTCAGCCGTAAAAGGAAATAAAGTACTGATACATGGCCACAATATAGATGAACCTTGTCTTCAAGGTTCTTCTCCTATCACTTGCATAGTGAAATTTCTTGTAAAAGAGTGAAAATAAGCCAGTCATAAAAGATCACACATTGATTCTTTACTTTTTTTTTTTTTTTTGAGACTGAGTCTCGCTCTGTCACCTAGGCTGGAGTGCAGTGGCAGCATCTTGGCTCACTGCAACCTTTGCCTCCCGGGTTCAAGCAATTCTTCTGCCTCAGCCTCCCAAGTAGCTGGGACTACAGGAGCGTGCCACCACACCCAGCTAATTTTTGTATTTTTAGTAAAGACAGGGTTTCACCATATTGCCAGGCTGGTCTCCAACTCCTGACCTCGTGACTCACCCACCTCGGCCTCCCAAAGTGCTGAGATTACAGGCGTAAGCCACCATGTCAAGCCTTGTTTGATTCTGTTACATGAAATGTCCAGAATAGGTATATCCATTGACAAAGAAAACAGATGAGCAGCTGCCTACGGGCTGGGGCACTTGGGAGGAATTAGGGGGTGAATTTAAAAAGGTATCTCCTGGGGGATTATCAAGTGTTTTTAAAATTGTGGTGATGGCACGTAACTCTGTAGAATATACTAAAACCACTTTAAATGGGTGAACTGGATAGTATATAAATTATATCTCAATAAACCTGTTATGAAAAGACTTATTCGGAATAGCTAAGGATAATAGTAACTAACACTTTGTTCTAAAATGTTAGGGTTAAGGGATCCTTAAATGAAGCTGTATCCTGTAATGGGACATGAAGTAAACACTTTAAATAATATTAGATGATCTGGAGGATTATGTCTTTTAAAAAGATTCAAATAATGGTTACCTTATTTTAAAGAACATTTTGCAATAATTTCCCACTAAATTATTTTTAATTAAGTTATATAGGCTTATGATTAAAAAAAAATTTTTTTAACAGTACAAGTTCAGAGTTTATGCTGAAAAATAAGCCTCCCTAGGCCAGGCGCAGTGGCTCACACCTGTATTCCCAGCACTACGCACTACCGGAGGCAGACGTGGGCAGATAACTTACAGTCAGGAATTTAAGACCAGCCTGGCCAATGTGGCGAAACCTGTCTCTACTAAAAACACAAAAATTAGACAAGTGTGGCATTGAGGCAGGTATATCACTTGAGATCAGGAGCTCAAGATCAGCCTGGCCAAAATGGCGAAACCCTGTCTCTACTATAAATACAAAGATTAGCCAGGTGTGGGGCAGGCACCTGGAGTCCCAGCTACTTGGGAGGCTGAGGCGGGAGAATCACTTGAACCTAGGAGGCGGAGGTTGCAGTAGGTCAAGATCGGGTCACTGCACTCCGGCTTGGGTGACAGAGTGAGACTGTCTCAATAAAAAAAAAAAAGGCCTCCCTCATTCCCATCCCTGTTGTTTGTTTCCTCTACCCGGAGGCAACTGCTATTTCCAGTTGCTTACATATTCTTCCAGAGGTGTTCTAATGTACACACTTACACACACACTGTAACAGTACCACAAATTCTCTTCTGCATCTTGTTTTTTGTTGTTGTTTCAAAAAATCCAATAGGGCTAGGCAAGGTGGCTCACGCCTGTCATCCCAGCACTTTGGGAGGCCAAGGCGGGTGGATCATTTGAGGTCAGGAGTTTGAGACCAGCCAAGCCAACATGGCGAAACCCTGCATCTACTAAAAATACAAAAAACTAGCCAGGTGTGGTACTGTATGCCTGTAATCCCAGCTATTCAGGAGACTGAGGCAGCAGAATCCCCTCAACCCAGGAGGCGGAGGTTGCAGCGAGCCAAGATCGCACCCTTGCACTCCAGCCTGGGCGACAGAGCAAGACTCCGTCTAAAAAAAAAAAAAGTAGAGAGACACTGTAGTCGAAACTACATTTCCCAGTACAGTGGTGGGCCAGTACAGCTATTATCTTAACTACTTTAACCTAAAACATTAAGTTGCTAGGGTTAAAAAAATTAGCTACAACACACTTGGGAAGGACTGGGGTGGAGAGTGGAATCTATGAATTTACAAAGTGCTCCAATGTCTCAGGACATTGTTTTTAAAGAAGCAGCCACTCAGGACAGTTAACTCCAAAGGGTTGTAAACTAAGCTACCAAAAGTACTTATTTTAAAATGTGCATGTGATGCTGCATAAAGCAAAAATTGCTTTCTGGAAGGATAAAGATACTGAAGATATATATAATAAAAAAGTACAAATGCTTGGAGAGTAGTAAAATGTGGGAGTTATACAATGTAAGTAAAGAACTCACTCATCCAATAATAAAGCTTCATGAAGAATTTCAGGTGACATTTACTTTCAAAACTCTAGAGGTTCAACTTATCTTTCTATATTTGTCTAAAAATTATGAGGAAAGGACATCCTAGTTTTGTCATGATACTTTTCGGAACACTTAGCAGTTTCCATAATGCTTTTAACTTACTTGCCAACCCATGCTGTTCCTTTTGCTATCCCGTCCTATCACTTGCATAGGAAAATTTCTTGTCAAAGAGTAACTGGTTTACATTTATTGCTTCCATTTCCTTTCCTACCTTCAAGTCAATGGCTCTTTAGCCCATGAAGTTTGGTTTCTCATGCTACCTCACTCCTTCACTTCATTTCAAATTAACTTTTTAACTCTTTTCTCTGAATCTTTTCGTACTATTTACCATCCCCCAGTTCTTGAAAGTACATTCTCTCCTCCTTTGGATTCTGTATTGCTACATTTTCCTGGTTAGCCTAACTACCATGCCTTCAGATGTTAGCTCCAATTTCTGTGAATTTCTGTGGTGAGTCCTCCCTGATCAAAAACTGGGTTAGGTATCCCTCCAACACGTTCCCACAGTATCGTATCTTATATTTGCCCTGCCAAAGCACTTACCATTCTTTCTGAATATGTCACCTTACTACTTTTCTATCCAACTAACCCGTAAAATATTTGAAGTTAGGAATTATGTATTTATTCTCCATTGTTTCTTAGAGTAGTGCCTAGTGTGTTCAATGAATAGGTTCTCCATCATCAGTTACAAGTACAAAACAAAAATTTACACTGTAAATCTCAAGTCATGATTTTGAATTCTAGTTTGTTGAGACTGTTAGACAATACCAAGAACAGTGAGAAAGTTACAGTGGATATTTGTAAGCAGCTAGTTTCAGTACTCAAATCAGAGTTAAGATTTCAATTAAGAAGGAACTGGCTATGATAGAACAGGAGGAAAAACACCAAGAAGTAAGGAAACCTTGTAAAACCTGGGTCTTAGTATTACCTCACGGAAGCATTTAACTGTGAGCACTATGTAAAACTCAACTGGCAAAGAGAATCTGTTAAAGACAATAAAATAGTCAAAATATGAATTTAATATATTGTAACAGTAGTACTTTTTAAAAATATTCAAATTAGAATTGTGATTTAAGGTAAGAGAAATGATACAGTTTTCAGGGTGGAAGAAAATTGAAAGAATATCTTATTCAACTCAGAAAGAAAAAGAAACTGCTGGGTGCGGTGGCTTACACCTAAAATCTCAGCTCTGTGAGAGGCTAAGGTGGGTGGATCACCTGAGGTCAGGAGTTCAAGACCAGCCTGGCCAATATGGTGAAACCCCAACTCTACTAAAAATACAAAGATTAGCCAGGTGTGGCAGCGGGTGCCTGTAGTCCCAGCTACTCGGGAGGCTGAGGCAGGAGAATCACTTGAACCTGGGAGGCAGAGGCTGCAGTGAGCCAAGACTAACAATGCACTCCAGTCTGGGCAACAAGAGCAAAACTCATGCCAAAAAAAAAAAAAGAAAGAAAGAAAAGAAAAGAAGAGGCCAGACGCGGTGGCTCACCCCTGCAATCCCAACACTTTGGGAGGCTGAGGCAGGCAGAACACGACATCAGGAGATTGAGACCATCCTGGCTAACATGGTGAAACCCCATCTCTACTAAAAATACAAAAAATTAGCCGGGCTTGATGGCAGGCGCCTATAGTCCCAACTACTCGGGAGGCTGAGGCAGGAGAATGGCGTGAACCCGGGAGGTGAAGCTTGCAGTGAGCCGAGATCGCACCACTGCACTCCAGTCTGGGTGACAGAGCGAGACTCCGTCTCAAAAAAACAAAACAAAAAAACTGGAGGAGCACGGTGGCTCACACCTATAATGCCAGCATTTTCAGAGGCCAGGTGGGCAGATTGCTTGAGCTCAGAGAAGTTCCAGACCAGCCTGGGCAACATGGTAAAACCCTGTCTCTACAAAAAACAAAACAAAACACACACACACACACACCAGAAAAATCAGCCAGACATGCTGGCATGCGCCTGTGGTCCCAGAGTTTGAGGCTGCAGTGATCACATCACTGCACTCCAGCCTGGACAACAGAGCAAGGTCATCTCGAAAGAAAGAATGAAAAGAAAAAAGAAAAATCCAGTGACATTAAATGGCTTACCTCCCCCTAAAGCCAAAAATTTCATGTTAGAGTTATGATCAGAACTTGAGAATTTGAAAATTCAGTTCACCACTTTACCTACTAAATAACTCACTGATCATTCTATTTCTCTAAGAGTACTTAATTTTCTTTTAAAACTTTTCTCATCACTTGTACATGTGAACAAGTTAACTTCCCGCAAATGGACCCCATTAGAGATACACATATACAACTCTAAGATAAACAATAAAAATCCTTCAATATAAACAAATATTAGCCAGGCTTGATGGTGCATGTCTGTAATTCCAGCTACTTGGGAGGCTGAGGGAGGAGGAACACTTGAACTTAAGAGTCTGATAAAGGCTGTAGTACACTATGACTATGCCTGTGAATAGCCATAACACTCCAGCCTGGGTGGCATAGTGAGACCCCATTAACAGATTAATTGTGAAAATAACAGTGTCTAAGATTTGGTATACAGTAATTATTAGAAAGAGCTACTTAACAATTAAAGCAGAGAACATGAACAAGACAGTTGTAATTATCATGGAATTAAGTTATCTCTTAGATATCTTAAGACACCTTAAGACTAAACTTCCTTAGTAAACACTCAAGTAAAGCATCAAGTAAGTAAATCATCTGAGTTCAGTAAATTTTATTTTATATTTTGAGACGGAGTCTCACTCTGTCACCCAAGCTGGAATACAGTGGCACGACGTCAGCTCACTGCAGCCTCTGCCTTCCAGGCAGCAATTCTCACGCCTCAGCCTCCCAAGTAGCTGGGATTATAGACACGCACCATCACGGCAGGGTAATTTTTTTGTATTTTTAGTTGAGACAGGTTTTCACCATGTTGGCCAGGACGGTCTCAAACTCCTGGCCTCAAGTGATCTGCCTGCCTTGGCCTCCCCAAGTGCTGGGATTATAGGCATGAGCCACTGAGCCCAGCTTCAGTTCAATAAATGTTTAGGAAGGATATTTGTACTTAAGGGATTAACATCAGTTATTTGGTTGTCTTCCTTATCGCTGGTTCTATTCCAACTCTGTCCGCACATACCATATTTAACAATCTCCATTTGAATGGATTTGATTAAGTGAAAATTTTATCTTTTGAAGAATTCTGAGAGTTCCCTAGCAAATAGTATTAACAATATTTATGAGTGTTTCTGGATATTTAAAAAACACAGTTTAAATCTATTTTAATTTGGATGAGAAACAATTCTACTCACTGCCTACCTATTACACAATTCTCCCCGTAGTGATAAAATAAACTCCAGAAAGATTTAGGTCTATAAATGACAACTTGGACAAGTTGTTGCTGCTTTAAAAAACAAATAGGGGTTGGAGGAAAGAGGAACCAAGCTCTTACTCTTTTCCTTCCTTTCCTCACACTGAATACATTGATAGGTTATGGCTTAGAGGCCACTACTCAAAGTCCCACAGATTTTCCTTTGTCTAAATAATGGAAGTTGATTTACCCTCTGAAATACAAAGTCAGCACTAGCCTTAAACTACCAGATACTCACCGAGTTAGGGTAGTTCAAGCAGCAGATCTGACAAGGCATATCCTGTGCTGATGACCTTGTATTCATCTGGCGTGTTCGAGACTTTTTACTTGGATTAATTACATGACACTCAGCAAAGAGCTTCTCCAGGTTTCCATCAAAGTACCTGCATTATTTAAACAGAAAGGAAAAGAGCCCAGCAACTGCACACTGTTAGAGCTCTCCAAAAACCTGATTTTCTATAGGGAAAAGCAAGAAGCTGAATTAAAATAAAACAAGATAATAACCTTTTTACTCTGAGGAAATAAAAGCTATATGGTACAAATTATAGCAAATAAAGGTGTATGTATACATGTGCATATATATTGCAAGCAGCAAAAAAAGTAGCAAAAATTCAGTCTACTCTCATATATACGAGTATATATGTGTGTGTATATATGTGTGTGTGTGGGTGTGTATATATATGTAAACTAGTAGACTGAGTTTTTGCTATTTTTTTTCTAAATTTTGTTTTTAAATAATTGAATCTTGGGAAGTTAAGCTATTAGTATTTTAACAGTACTGCAACTAAAACTTAAGGATTAAATATTACTCTACAAAGATGAATATTTTACTTGGGTAGGGTATATTTTATACAAATGAACTCATGTTCTTAATAATTTTAGTTAAAGCAATTTAAACATATTAGCTTTAGTAAACAATTTATCTTACCACACAAATCATCTTAAAAATACAATTATTACATGTGTCTCATTTTACATAATAGACTTGCTTTCTAAACGTTCTTTTGAAATATTTTTAATTTACTGAGAAAGGAGAATAGAAAAAAGTGTAACTTCAAACATTTTATATAAAATAAATTACATATTAGCTTTTCATAAAATATGTATCTAAATACAGAGGTGTTCCATATCTAATACATCAAGAGTATATGCCAAGTACTACCTAGAGTTTTAACTAAATAGCAAACCTCTGGACAGAAGATGGTAGAGCAGACCTTAAGCGGGAGTGGGCAGGGAAGATAGTGGTAAATACTTAGCACAATGTTTCCAATTAATTCAGATAAGACATGTTCCCTGGCCTCCTGAAATAGCTTACTATTCAAAAGGGAAAAGCAATAGATTCAAAAAAATTTTTTAAACTTTCCAATTTGCAAAACCAATATAACCAGCAAAAATAATGCGTAATCTGGTCAATTCCTTTTTAGGTTGTAAAGCCCAGGTTACAGTAACTATAATGCTCTTTATATACAAACAGGAGATTTTCAATTTTAAAAGTAATTCAATACTCCAAAGGAATTTCCAATATTTTTAATTATAGTCTTATTTAGGCTTCATGTCAAAGGTTATTATACCTTACTGTACCTCCAGAAAAATCATTCAAATGAAACAAACCATATCACTTCTCCTAAGACTAATAAATCTTTTTTATAGATGCTTTGACTACAGCATATTTCAATGAAATCATATTTTCAATTGAAATGCCAACACATTACAAAAAGGAGGATTATCAGAAAGTTAAAGTTGTCAGGAACTCATACAAATAGAAAATTAATGTCTGATGATTCAGATAATCAGAATATATCTAGAGCAGAAAATCAAAGGCTTTCCTACAAATTCGAGACAGAGTCCCACTCTGTCGCCCAGACTGGAGTGCAGTGGTGCTATCTCGGCTCACTGCAAACTTTGCCATGGAGGTTCAAGCGATTCTCCTGCTTCAGCCGCCCGAGTAGCTGGAATTGCAGGCCTGCCACCATGCCCCGCTAATTTTTGTTTTAGTACCCAGGCGCGGTGGCTCACACCTGCAATCCCAGCACTTTGGGATGCGGAGGCCGGTGGATCACTTGAGGTCAGCAGTTCAAGATCAGCCTGGCCAACATGGTGAAACCCCATCTCTACTAAAAATACAAAAAAATTAGCCCGGCACAGTGGCGGGTGCCTGTAATCCCAGCTACCCGGGAGGCCAAGGCATGAGAACTGCGTGAACCCAGGAGGCGAGGCTGCAGTGAGCCAAGATGGTGCCACTGCACTGCACTCTAGCCTGGGCGACAGAGCGAGACTGTCTCAATTTTTTAAAAAAAGATAATATAAAATACCAACTTTTACCTGAAAAACTGAAAGCATAACAGACTAACACTAATTATCAATTCATAAACCAGCTAAATACCTTGTTTCATAAAAATAGTCATGCTCGGCGGGGCGCGGTGGCTCAAGCCTGTAATCCCAGCACTTTGGGAGGCCGAGACGGGCGGATGACGAGGTCAGGAGATCGAGATCATCCTGGCTAACACGGTGAACCCCGTCTCTACTAAAAAAAAAAAAAAATACAAAAAACCAGCCGGGCGTGGTGGTGGGTGCCTGTAGTCCCAGCTACTCGGGAGGCTGAGGCAGGAGAATGGCGTAAACCCGGGAGGCGGAGCTTGCAGTGAGCTGAGATCCGGGCACTGCACTCCAGCCTGGGCGACAGAACGAGACTCCGCCTCAAAAAAAAAAAAAAAAAAAAAAAAAATTCACGCTCAGAAGACAAACTTCTGTCATCCAAAATTTGACAACATGGAACTAATGACTCTTATACTCTGGTTAACATTCTAGACAGTAGTCTATGAGTATACAGCCACACGGACATGTGTCTCTAATTTCATATAAATAACACCCTAGTCCACATTTCTAACCTGCTTTCTTCACTAGACAATATCTAACAGACATCTTTGTCATTAAATGTCTACATTTTTCATTTTTGCACAATATTCCACTATAGTTATTTACTATATCTAACCAATGTTATTCTGAAGGACATTTAAATGTGCCACATAAAAACAATCCTTGATTAAAATCTTTAGCCCATCAGATAGGGAAAAATATCTAGACTTAACTTGTATTTCTTTATTAGTGAAGGTGAACACATTTTTCTGTGGTGATCTTATTCCTTATGAAGTTCAGTGTGTAAAGAGGAAATCTTTGTTTCATGTGTTGCTTTCGTTCTCCCGTTTCTTTCTTGTCTTTCAACCTTCTTTAATGGTGTTTAATTATCACTTTAAAATTTTTAGGCCGGGCGCGGTGGCTCATGCCTGTAATCCCAGCACTTTGGGAGGCCGAGGCGGGCGGATCACAAGGTCAGGAGATCGAGACCATCCTGGCGAACATGGTGAAACCCCGTCTCTACTAAAAATACAAAAAAATTAGCCGGGCGTGGTGGCGGGCGCCTGTAGTCCCAGCTACTTGGGAGGCTGAGGCAGGAGAATGGCGTGAACCCAGGAGGCGGAGCTTGCAGTGAGCTGAGATCCGGCCCCTGCACTCCAGCCTGGGCCACAGAGCGAGACTCCATCTCAAAAAAAAAAAAAAATTTATGTAGGCACATTTATCATGCTACCCCACTGTGATTTCTGCAGTTTATACCACACTTTAAAAGACTTCCAAAGCCAAAGATTTTTTTTAATGGAAATTCATTAATGATTTAGATCTCACCTTTAAACTGTTTCTATTAAAACTGTTGATTTATTTTTGCGTAATAAAGAGTACGGGATTCCATTTCATTTCAATCCATTTATTGAAGGTTGTCTCATCTATTGGAAACACTTTTTCCCATCTTTAGTTCCAGCTTACACCTGACTTCCTCAAATAAGTGATCTCTGACACCTCCTCACTTCCAGCCCCATTAGATAAGTTTCCCTTCAATTACATCCCATTGTTACTCCTAGTCCTTTGCAGCACTTAACAACATTCCTAAGTGTAATCACTCTTTATGTTTGCTCTGCTAAAAGGTAAACCCCAGGAGGACTACTTTATTATTCCTGGAGCCCTGAAGTCTACAGGCATGTTACAAGCACTTAGTTTCTTCTTAAAGAGTAACTGACTAATCTAACTCTCCGCACTGACCTGTTTACCATATACCAAAAGTTCCTATTTAGACGAGTTTATTCCTGGACTCTCCATTCTATTCCACTAATTTGTCTGCTCTTGTAGTTGATAAATTCTCAATATTTGACAAAGATCCCTTTATCATTCTTCTCTTACAGAATTTTCTCTGCTATTCTTCCATATTTGTTTTTTCAAGTTAAGTATAATCATTGTTAATGTTTTTTAATCCTGTGGAACTTTTACTACAATTGTATCAAGTAAACTGAAAGAACTGACTCTATAACATTGTCTTCCTAGCCAAGAACAAAGTATCTTTCAGTTTACTTAAATTCCAATTCCTATTCAGTCCTCTCAACAGTTTTATAACTTTTTTTCACTACGTAAATCCTGCAAATATTCCAGTGACTTTATTCTCAGGCATTTCAAGTTTTTTGTTGGGAGAAAAGCTGAGTGTTGGGAGAGAAGCTGAGGCAGGGTTTGCATGTCTGCTAGACTTGATGGCTCCTTACTTCTAGCACTCCCATGACCTCAAGTAGCCACATTGTTTCAAGGAAAATGCTAAATCCTCACAGCTGTAAGCTCATTCGCTTGATACACCGCTTCCTTTCAACCCCCACATCCTCACCACCTGTTTCTTTGTTTGATCCCTAGTAAACAGCCTGGGCTCCCACAGCTCCAGGGTTCGCAGCCTCCAAACTAGCCTTGGCTCCCTGGTGCCACTTTCTCTGGTCTTTTTTCATTCCTTTGACTCTGCTAGACGTCGTCGCCCCAACAGTCTGGTGTTGGGTCTAATCAACCCAATACTTTTACTGTCAATCTGAATTCCTCTGCTTTAGATAGCTTTAGTACTGGAGTTTGTAACATTTTTTAAAATAGCGTATATTGGAGTTAATAGCTTCTTTAAAAAAAATAAAGTCTCACTATGTTGCCCAGGCTGGTGTACAGCAGCTTTTCACAGATGCAATAATAGCATACAGCCTTGAACTTTTGGCCTCAAGTGATCCTCCCGCCTCAGCTTCTTGAGTATGTGGGACTATAGGTGCACACCACTACATGTGGCTTGGAGTTTATAGCTTTTTGATCCATTCTAGAAGCCACCAAATGAACTTTCAAATACTGCTAGGTATTTTAAATGAAATATGAGTGGGAAGCTAAGAATCCACTCATATTCTTGAGGGTAGTAGGCCTAGAAATCTTCTTTTATCAAAGTTTCGTGTATTTGTTCTGATCTGTATTTACTATATGGTCCGTTCAGCCCTGACTCCACAATCTTTATTTGGAAATTACTAAAATCTAATTTAGTTTTACTAGGAGTTGCCTGTGTAATTAATACTTAAATACATTTCTTATAAAAGTTAAATAATACATTGATCATCCTTTTGGTTTTGGTTGCAACTTCCTAAAGCTCTTCCCGGTTGATTATAGTTTTATATAATGTTTTCACTACTTTTTTTTTTTTTTTTTTTTTTTGAGACGAAGTCTCGCTCTTGTCACCCAGGCTGGAGTACAATGATGCAATCTCGGCTCACTGCAACCTCCACCTCCCGTGTTCAAACGATTCTCCTGCCTCAGTCTCCCAAGCAGCTGGGACTACAGGCGCCTGCCACCACGCCTGACTAATTTTTGTATTTTTAGTGGAGACAGGGTTTCACCATATTGGCCAGGCTGGTCTCCAACTCCTGACCTTGTGATCTGCCCGCCCCAGCCTCCCAAAGTGCTGGGATTACAGGCATGAGCCACCACGCCCGGCCCATTGTTTTAATATTTTGTAGCCTTTCTTTCAAGAATGATAACTGTTTTTTGTCTCATAAACTTGATCACCTCCAATTACTCAGACATAATTCTAATGTTTAAATGTGTTCAATTGCTCACTTTGGACAAAATTCTTTCCCTCCTCAATATTCATATAGAGATAGTGTTCTGTTTTCTTGTTACCTGTTGCTACTGAGGAAGTCTGTGGCCAAAATAATTTTCTCATTTTATTCTTTCTTTATTCTTGAACTTTAGCAGTTCCACCAGGCTTTATTCTAAGCATTTAACTTTCTCCTTTGAAATGTCATTTGGATATTAATTACCTCAAGATCCTTTAATTGTTAAGAATGTGTTTGATTTGCATCCAGTCTCTTAAGTTGTCCTCCATGTCTACCATTTGCTATTTACTTCTTTGTCCTTTTCCTGTCTTCCAGACCTATTTTCTGTAATGCCTGCTCTATTTCTTTCTATCAGTGTGGTTTCAAGTTCTACAAGATCATTATTTATCCTTTCTTTTTTTTTCTGTTCTGTCAGTTTCCTTTTCACCTTGTTGTTTTTCAGTTTAACTTTGATCCCTCATCTCAGAGTCTATGTTTAATTTCCTAAGACAAAGCTGATTTCTTCTAATTATGATTGTTTTATTTAAGACTACTATGCCTGGATAGTAGTCCAGGCATAGAATAGGCTGGATCCTTAACTACCCACACTGTTTACCTGGGTACTTATCTGGAAGTTGCTCTGATTTGCTGGCTTCTATGTAAATCATTGCTTCTGAAAATCAGACCAAAATAAAATGGAACTGACTCAGTGTGAAGCAGTGCAGTTGAGGTATCTTTAATGAGTTAACCAAATACTTCTCTCTGCTTCATTGACTTGAAAGAGCTGCAAAGCTTATCCTAGGACTGTGCTTCCCTCCTTGCCTGTAACCCTGCCCATCCTTTTCAGGAAATCACGTTGATGAAAACAAAAAAAACAAGTAGCAGTGTGGTTTCTCCTTCAGTCCAGCCTCTCCTTAGTGAAGAAAGGGCACAAGCAGGGTATCACCCATTCCTATGGCCTATATTTGTCTACATTAAAATTTTCATATAGACAATTATCTGTCAATTTAAAGAATATTAGATTTAAGCAGTTTCTCAGTAGATTGTAAATTCTCTTCTCTCCAGGATCATTTCTGCACATTGAGTATATTTACAGAAATACAACTGAGCAACCTGGCAATCAGACACCCTTTCAGAATATTTGGATCTTAATTTTTCATTTTACTTGCCTGCTATAGAGAAACATACCAAATAATATGAATTAAATTTCAAGGCAGGAAAGTTACAGCCTAAGAGCTCTTATGTCTAGTTGAGGAGAGAGGAAACGGGGCTGGTAGGGATCACCACTGGCTAGTGTTTCTTCTTGAATCCTGAGTGACTGTGGCATCACTGTTTGCCATTCTAATATTTATCTTCAAAGCTACTAAGTCTTCATACCTTATGAAGACCAACCACTACTGGAGAAGTACTAATTCTCACAACAGAATCAGAAAAGCAAAATGTTAAACCAACTTAAAGATATAAAGTAGGTTTTTCTATGCTGTATTTTTTTTTTTTTTTTTGGAGAGAAAGTCTCTCTCTGTCACCCAGGCTGGAGTGCAGGCTGACTTCATCTCAGCTCACTGCAACTTCCACCTCCCAGGTTCAAACATTTCTTGTGCCTCAGCCTCTGGAGTAGCTGGGATTATGGATGTGTGCCACCACGCCTGGCTAATTTTTTTGTGATTTTAGTAGAGATGGGGTTTCACCATGTTGGCCAGGCTAGTCTCAAACTCCTGGGGTCAAATGATCTGTCCACCTCAGCCTCCCAAAGTGCTGGGATTACACGCCCAGCCTCTACACTTATTCTTAAAACCATCAGAGTTCAATCCTCCTATCCTGTCTTTTAATGCTTCCATTATACATTTGCAAGTCAACTAGCTATTGCTATAAGCCTGAGAGTAAAAATAAACACACATAAGAAAATTTATTAAAAAACACATTATACATTATATGTATCCATGTATGAAAATGTATATACATGTAACGTTTACTTCTAAATGACCAAAAACATTTGTTTTAACACTCACATGTGGCAGTTTATGGGGATCAGATTGCAATTTCAAAATACTACAAGTCGCAATTATTCTATACCTAATAGTTTTGACAAAGAACAAAAATCCGTGATGCCAAAACCCTTCAAGAACTGCCATTTCAACCCCCACCCCCCCGCCGCCAGCCACATTAACCTGTTAATGATGTAGTTTTTTTCTACTTTTAGAATATGTACATTTAAGAGAAAATGTCAAAGGAGCAAAGAAATATCTTAAATTCATTTAAATCACACGAATGAGTAAGAACTGCCGTCACATAAAAAGCAAAAGTAACATGAGGTATGAAGATGACCGCCTCAAAACAGCAATACGGAATAATAAGTCATAAAAAATACTAAAATAAATAGTTTTCTCTTCTGGGGAATGGGATCAGAGCTGAGGGTTTGGAGCACTATGTTTCATTTATAACTTGGGAAACTATAGGACTTTTAAAACATCATGATCGTGTTACTTTGATAAAAAAATTTAAAAAGGATTCCTGAGGCAGAATGTAAGTTTACAAACAAACTGAAAGATACTAGTGCATCTTTTGTGGTTTTCAAAGTTATTCTTACAAAAGAATGTAAGATGACTGGCATAACTACGTACCTCTACTAGGTAAGTTCAGAATTCCCAAGAACCACAACCATCTAAAGGAGTTAAGGAAAGAAAACCTTTCTATCCTAAGGAAAGCTTTTAGCCCTCATGTTACAAAAAAAAAAAAAAAAAAAAAATCAAATGAGAACTCACACAAATCTGTAACAGCTTGCTTTAAAAGATTTAGGTTTCTTAAGCTAATCTCTGAAAAAAAATGTGTATTCTATGTAGTTTTTATAGCTAAATAAACTTACTGCTCATATATTTTTCAGAAAAAGTAGAATACTTTTTGAGGCTGTAAGATTTTTCTGATTAGCCTAGTTTTTTAAAAAAGGCATTATAATAAAATAAAACCTAAAAAACCAGCATTGTAATAAATCTCCTGAGTTTGCTTACTGCTAAGCAAAATAATGCTTGATAGAACAGCTACTAATTAATACTACTTCCAAGTGGCAGCACAAAAATCTGACTGCATACTTTATCCTTTCTACTTCTGAGCCAGGATGAAGGCAAGTGGATTAAAGAACTAACCACAGTGAAACAGATGTTAACATAACTCTTTCTAGGCTCGAATTCGCAAAATCATAACAGAAACACAATAAACTATGCCGTCTTCCAAAGGGATCCAATATCCATTTAATACAGAAAAACCTAAATACCCAAAAGCCAAGTGAACAGTAAATTGACCTCTTACTTCCCCCATCCAGCTTTTACGATAAAAAATTTTGCTAATCAAAAAGCTTTTTTAAATAATACATTATTGCTCCTCAAGAGTTTTAAAGGTAGATGTAAAACCATGAAGGTCAATAAAATTTCAAAAGAAAAAAAGGCTATGTGCAGTAGCTAGTGAGCCTATATCCCACCACTGTGGGAGGTCAAGCTGGGAGGATCGCTCAAGCCCAGGAGCTTGGAACCAGCCTGAACAATATAGCAAGACTCTATCTCTATTAGAAATAAAATTTAAAAGATAAAAATAAAAGTATGGAGGACATTTACAAAAGAAGTTAATGACTATTCTTTTTCTAACACAGAATGGAGAACATCTCTACAATAGAGGCTTTAGAAGACACAGACACTGGTTTTCACAGGATGTTCCAGCCACACTTACAAACACGTGTCATCTTTACTGGTGGTTGTCTATGACTTCTGGCTTATGATTATTTCAATTTTACCAAATTCATCAAACACATACATCTGTAATTGGAGGTCCCTGGTATTTCAACAACTGTGCAGAAGACAAACGTTATAACTTATTTACAAATGTTCTCTGCCCCCACCCCACCCCCGCACTCCCAGAACGTTCAAGATTGTATTACTTTTTCAAAAGAGACTACAGTCCCCAAAATGACAAGAACAAAAAAAAAAAAGAATTTTTTAAAATATTAAACAAAATATTTTTAAAAATATATTTTTTAAAAACTATTTTTACTTCAAAGAAAACAAAGACAGTAGCTTTTTGTGTCCTCTTTCCAAATATGTGCATTAAAGGAAATCTACACCCTCTGCTTAATGGTCTTTTGCTCCTGCTATACATTTTTATGTAGAAAATAAAACTACTTGTGAATCATGCAACAGTGGATCTGATTCCAACTGAAGAGAAGTATCGTTTCTTCAAGTATATAAAAAGAAATGTCTTTTTATTGTTTGGATAATGATTTTTCAATGTATGTAATGGAAATCCTCAGGTTGTAAAAGTTGAAAGCCTATGAATCAAACAAGTATGTTTAAAATTTAGCTATGTTAAAACAAATCCATCAAAACACAAGCTAGTAACATAATTAAGTTCCATTTAACATAGTTCCCTCACCTATTCAGCAACTATATGTAGGAATTATGCTAGTTAGTTGTAATGTCAATTGTTTTGAAGGAAAGAGATGAACACCTGTTTGTAGTATGACATGCTACTTAGCATGCAAGAATGGGAGAAGAATCCTAGAGAAGCACAGAAAACTAACTTCAAGAACTTGAAACAAGCTGGTAAACGTGGTTAGAATATAGAGAAGAAGAAGATATAGGAGGCATCAATTTGTGATGTACAGAATTGTACATGATGTCTACGAGCATAACCCAGAATGAAGTATTCTTGATACACTCTGATTCTGTACAAAGCTACAGCTCTTAAGATTGAGGCCTGAATAGGAGAGGGCATCCTAAGGAATATACAGTTATAAGCACAGACATACAGAATGGAGTGAATGTACACAAGGTTTTCAAACCCCAAATCCGGGGAGTATAGCTTTGATGTGGCAGAAACCACAAGGGTAGCAGAGGTTGCTCAAATAAGTTAACACATCTAAGTTAAATTTAGGATGGATTTGATATACTAGAGCCTATGAGAGCAGTGAGAAAAGCTGTCTTGGCAAAATGATAGGTTTACTTGTAGGTACAAAGAAACTATTAATCCTACATGTCCAGAAAAAAAAAGCTGGACCTTTCCTTTAAGATTGATCCTTTTCTTATGTCTGTGTACATGTTTTAAAATGATTTTTATTTTGCAATAACACAATTCTAGAGAAGTACATAAACATGCAGCTTACAAACTGTTATTAAAAAACACCAGTATCCAACCACCACCCAGGACAAGAAATAGAACACTGCTAGTACTCTACAACCCCCCGAAAAGTATAATCACTACCCTGTTTTTTAAAATAATTACACCATCTAAATATGCATCCTTAAACAATGTAAACCTAGTTTCAACTGTTTTAATCACTGCCCTGTTTTTTTTAAATAGCTACACCGCCTAAATACGCATCAAACAATATAAACTTAGTTTCAACCGTTTTTATATTTTATGTAAGAAGAACCATATAATACATAGGTATTACTTTGGGTCCTTTTTTTTTCCACTATGTTTTTAAGATTTATCTATGCTGTGGCTTGCAGCTTTTGCTCATTTATTTTGCACTGCTGAATAGTCACTATGTCAATATACCATAATTATCTATCTAGTGTAATAGTGATAAACATATGGGTTGTTTATAGGTTGAAGTATGAACAAATACTGCTATGAACATGCTTATATGTGACTTTTTCTTTTTTTGAGACAGGGTCTTACTCTGTCACCCAGGTTGTGGTGCAGTGACATAAAAACGGCTCACAGTAGCCTTGACCTCCTAGGCTCCAGCAATCCTCCCACCTCAGCCTCCTGAGTAGCTGGGACTGCAAACGGATGCCACCATGCATAGCTAATTGCTTAATTTTTTGTAAATACGGGGTTTCACTATGTTGCCCAACCTGATCTGTAACTCCCGGCCTCAAGCGATTCTCCCATGTTGCTGAGTTCACAGGCATGAGCCACCACCGGTCTCATATATGATTTTCAATGTAGATGTGCACATATTTCTTTCTATTGGATATATACCTGAGAGTGGAATTACTGGGTCAAAGAAAAAAACAAATTTTTCATATTTCTTTCTAAAGACATTTATTCTAACAATTTACCTCTAGACTCTGATTTTTCCACATATACAATCACATTGTTTGTAAATACACAATCACATTCTCAGTGAATATTAACAGGGGCCGGGCCCAGTGGCTCATGCCTATAATCCCAGCACTTTTGAAGACAGGCGGATTACTTGAGCTCAGGAGTTCAAGACCAGACTGACCAACATGGTGAAACCCCATCTCTACTAAAAATACAAAAATCAGCTGGGCTTGGGGGCATGCTCCTGTAGTCCCAGCTACTCGGGAGGCTGAGACAGGAGAACTGCTTGAACCTGGGAGGTAGGGGGTTGCAGTGAGCTGTGATCTCACCACTGCACCCCAGCCTGGGAGACAGAGCAAGACTCCATCTCAAAAAAAACAAAAACCCCAAAAAACACAGGCATTTCTCTTATGTTATATTTTAGTTTCATTTTTTGATGTTCTATTGGCTAGAATCATTTCTAGAATAATGCTGAATTGAGCTGGAGATACGATATCCGCATCTTGAACTCCCAACTAAAAGGAAAATCTTTCTAACATTTTGGTGTATAAACCATGATTATCTCCTACAAATGTTTCTATAAGATTTATGAGGTTAACAAAGATCTGGATTGCTAATAGCTTCTTTTTAAAATCATGAAGCAAATACTCCTTGGCATCTCTGAAATGTTTTTCTCATTAATTTGTTCAAGTGACCAATCATACTGAATTGTTTCAGGTTAAACCAACCTAGCATTCCCAGGATTCAGCTCAGGTGGCCATGCTGGGTTACCCTCCTTTTTATATATGTACTGCTAAATTCAATTTGCTAATATTCTGAGGTGTTTCTGTTGCTCCAGTTTTTGTTTTGTGCGCTTGTATGTGTGTATGGTTTTTTTCTATCTATGTACATGAGACAAACTGGTGTATAGTCTTTCCTTGGGTTTTGGTATAAAGGTTATGATATCCTTATGAAGGCAGAAGATCCTAGTTTTCTGTTCTTTAGAAGAATATAAGGTTGAAGTTACTGTCATATTAAATGTTATGGTAGAACTTTCCAGTATAACCATTTGAACTTCAACTTTTCTTTATAAAAACATTTTAAATTATGGATTTCATTTCTTGATAGTTAATAAGGATACAGGTTTACTATTTCTTATGTCAGTTTTGGGAAATTGCCTATTCTAGGAATCTACCCATTTCATCTATCAAGTTTCAACAGCTGTCCATAATTTTAAGAGTTTTGTTTTTTAAGCCATCCACAAGATTCTAGTGATATTCTTTTTTCATTCCTGATATTGGTTATTTAGGCTCTCTCTTTTTCCTAACCTCATCAAAGTGTCAATGTTATCAGTCTTAAAAAAAAAAAAATCTTAGGGCCCTTCTACTGCATGTTTTCTATTTTATTAAATTCTGCTCTTTCTTTCTTTCCTTGTATTTTCCCTATATTTATTTTGTGGAGGAACACAGGGGTCACTGAAGCTACGACTACTTACGTTCCACATTTCTTTTCATTTTCCAAGGGAACTGAAGGAGGAAGTAATGGAAAGGGACTGGGCACTGTGATTGTTTGAACTTCTCAGGTGATTTTAATGGGCAATCACTTTAATAGTTTATCAGTCAATTCTTCTGGGTTTCCTAGATTATACACTTTACATATAATTTATCTTCCTTTCTAGTTTTTATGTCACTTATTTAATGTTCCATGTATTACGTTATTTATCAGAACCTGCAGAACCTTTACATGTATTATGTTATTTATCAGAACCTCCTTCAAATGGTGGTGACAGTCATAATCCTTGTTTGATTAAACGGGCATGCTTCTGATGCTTCAACATTAAGTATAATTTTATTGTAGATTTCAGTTGATACCTTTAATCAATCTGAGAAATCACTTTCTCAGTTTGCTAAGAATTTAGTTTTCACTAAATCATGAGTTAACGCATACTTTTATTAAAATGCTCAACTGACATTTATTATGAATATCCTTTGGTTTATCTTCATTAATCTGTCAATGTTGTAAATGTTATAAATAAAACAATTTTCCCCCGGTGATCATCTGTTCTTGCTTTCTTAGCAGAAATCTCACTAAATTGGCCAGGCACTGGTGGCTCATGCCTATAATCCCAGCACTTTGGGAGGCTGAGGCTGGCGGATCACTTGAGGTCAGGAGTTTGAGACTAGCCTGGTCAACATGGTGAAACCCCATCTCCACTAAAAATAAAGAAAAAAACTAGCCAGATAGCGTGTCACGCACCTGTAGTTCCAGACACTTGGGAGGCTAAGGTGGGAGAATCATTTGAACCTGGGAGGTGGAGGTTGCAGTGAGCCAAAGTCATGCCACTGCACTCCAGCCTGGGTGACAGAGTAAGACCCTGTCTCAAAAAAAAAAAAAAAAAAAAAAAAATCCTACTAAGAGTCATTGATTCAATTAAGTATTATTTTATTTACAAATTCAATAGCTATGTTCATAAGTATCATTTTCTCATACCGTCTTTGTCAAATTTTGGAACCAGGTTATTCTGATCTGGCTAACATGAATTAACGATGTCCTACCATTTTCAATGTTTGGAGATAATTTTCTACAGGGACTGGCAGTTCCTTGAACATGTATTAGAACTTACCCATAAAATCATCCAGTACTTTTTGGGAAAGGAGTGGAATCTTTTACTATATTCATCATATTTTTCTGACTATTGGTTTAGTCTATTTTTCTACTTCTTTTTGAGGGACAACTTAGGTAATTTCCATTTCTAAGCTTTCAAATGTATGTAAAAGTGGGCCAGCATGGGCCGGTGCAGTGGCTCACACAGCACTTTGGAAGGCCAAGGTGGGTGGATCACTTGAGGTCAGAGTTCCAGACCAGCCTGGCCAACATGGAAAAACCCCATCTCTACCAAAAAAAATACAAAAATTAGCTAGGCATGGTGGCGCACACCTGTAATCCAAGCTACTCGGGAGGCTGAGGTGAGAGAATCACTTGAACCGGGAGGCAGAGGTTGCAATGAGCAGAGATTGCACCATTGCACTCCAGCCTGGGCGACAGAGCAAGACTCCATCTCAAAAAAAAAAAAAAAAAAAAAAAAGTATGTAAAAGTAGTACACAGTATTTTTCCTACCTCTAATTATGCCTTATTATTCTCAATATTGTATCTTCTCCCCCTCCCCCAACACATTTGCCAATGGTTTATTTCCCCTTTAAAAGAAAAAAAGAACAACTTTATTTTTTTTAGAGCAGTTTAAGGTTCACAGCAAACATGCACAGAAGCTACAGCTTCCATAAAACCCTGCCCCAACACACACACATAGCCTCCCTATCAACACCCCACACAGAGTGGTATATTCGATGAACCTACATTGACACACCATTGTCACCCGAAGTCTGCAGTTTACATGAGGGTTCATATTTGATGTTGTACATTCTATGGGTCAGGACAAATGCATAATGATATGTATCTACCATTACAGTATCATACAAAACAGTTTAGCCAACCCCCACCCTCCCCCAAAAAAAAAACTGTGCTGTTGACTATTCATCCCTCCCTCTTCACTAACCCCTGGCAA
>NW_022165665.1:0-1607 GCF_008728515.1 Papio anubis | reverse complement strand
TAGCTAGAAAAATCTCAGTTCCAGTGCTACAACAATGCTAGCTTTTCTAACATTTTAAAATAACCCTGATTTTAACCCAATAAAATTCCACTTGAGAACTAAGAAATAAATATTGGAAATCTGCTTTAAAATGAAGAATGAGGAGACCATTGTGAATGAGAAAAAGAAAAAGACCAACGAGAGCTGGCGAGCACACTGGTTTTGTAGAAACGGAGATAAGCCATGCAGGTGCCACACAGGCAGCAGGGCCCGCGCTGGGGCCACGGAACGAGGCATGGAGGACAGGACTCTTCTGCTTGGTACAATGAAAAAAAGGTATTCTTTTTATTCTACATATTTACAATATGCATTTGGGCCTTTATTATAAGTACAAGAGAAAAATCTTCAATAAATAAAAGCTGAGTACATTACTTTTTTTGATTAAAAAATAGACTCGGAAAGAATAATGAGAGTTCAGAGCAATGACCCCCATCTCACCGATGCCTGAAAACCGTGACTGCCACCAAGGTCAACATAGACAGCGTCTTTGTCATACAGCACACCCCCAACTCCAGAAAGAGGCGCATAAACCAGCTTCTCCTAATTTAAACAGCGCTTCTTTCATTGTTCAGGAAGAGTGCAAGGGTCTGGGAGGAAACTGATGTCACTCATGGCAAAATCTTCTATTCCTGGAAGACAGGACCCAAAAAGCCAGCTTCAGCTGACAGGTAGTAAGTATCTACTGTTGACTTGGGGGTTAACAACGATCCACAGTCCAAGGGCTTAACCCATGACCTAAAGAAGGGCATCATGCCACACGGGAATAGTGTCCCTCTAGCTACAAGACAAGAGGTCAGAGAAGAGGGGATTCAATAACACTTTGCAGGCCTACACACAGCTGGCTTACTTTTAAAACCTCCAGCAAGGCCATCTTCCCTTATATGGTCATTTTTCAGTTTTCCTGAGAAATGAAGCCATCCCAAGAATCCTATGTGTAATTCTAGTATGTTCTACAACAAGAGAACACCTGCCATGTGAATTTGGCTTTTATTTTTCAAGTGTGCTCCTCTTAATAACATAAAGTGACACCTGCCGGTCACATTTGATGTTTGTTTGGATATTCTCTGGGTTTGTCAAATCTTCCATCCTCGAAAAATAAACTCAATCATACAGCAGAAATCAATGCCAAAAGTTCCTCTACCTCCTTTCATGTGTCAATGACTCATCACACTCTTGTCCACCAAGCATGTCATTTAGAAAACTAGACAATGCAGAAATAAGGAAGCGCCGTTCACCATCCAGCAGAGGAAAAGGGACAGGCACACAACTGTGTCTCTAGGCTGAAAGTGACATTCATTCCGGAAGACACCAGACAGGGAGATGACGTCCACCTGGGGTCAGGGAGGAGTGAAGAACACATTCAGAAAATCCCTTTCTGGGTGAGCCTGTGCTCTGGAATTTTTACTGTGGCTTGGATTCTGGCAGGTGGAGAAAGGGTATTCCAGGCTGAGAAAACCACAGCACAAAGAAGAGAACAAAGGAAGGAAACTGAAGGCACACACGAGGACTCAAGCACCCGGACACGAAGGCAGCATCACTGAAAACTGAGGATGAACGTAGGATGGGGC
>NW_022165664.1:0-1607 GCF_008728515.1 Papio anubis | reverse complement strand
GCTCAGTGAGTATATAACCTGATAACCTAAACACCTAGCTAGAAAAATCTCAGTTCCAGTGCTACAACAATGCTAGCTTTTCTAAATTTTCAAATAGCCCTGATTTTAACCCAATAAAATTCTACTTGAGAACTAAGACGTAAACATTGGAAATCTGCTTTAAAATAAAGAATGAGGAGACCATTGTGAATGAGAAAAAGAAAAAGACCAATGAGAGCTGGCGAGCACACTGGTTTTGTAGAAATGGAGATAAGCCGTGCAGGTGCCACACAGGCAGCAGGGCCCGCGCCGGGGCCACGGATCAAGGAGGCATGGAGGACAGGATGCTTCTGCTTGGTACAATGAAAAAAAAGGTATTCTTTTTATTCTACATATTTACAATATGCATTTGGGCCTTTATTATAAGTACAAGAGAAAAATCTTCAATAGATAAAAGCTGACTACATTACTTTTTTTGATAAAAAAATAGACTCGGAAAGAATAATGAGAGTTCAGAGCAATGACCCCCATCTCACCAATGCCTGAAAACTGTGGCTGCCACCAAGGTCAACATAGATAGTGTCTTTGTCATACAGCACACGCCCAACTCCAGAAAGAGGCGCATAAACCAGCTGCTCCTTATTTAAACAGCGCTTCTTTCGTTGTTCAGGAAGAGCACAAGGGTCTGGGAGGAAACTGACATCACTCATGGCAAAATCTTCTACCCCTGGAAGACAGGACCCAAAAAGCCAGCTTCAGCTGACAGGAAGTCAGTAAGTATCTACTGTTGACTTGGGGGTTAACAACGATCCACAGTCCAAGGGCTGAACCCATGACCCTAAAGAAGGGCATTGTGCCACACTGGAACAGTGGCCCTCTAGCTACAAGACAAGAGGTCAGAGAAGAGGGGATTCGGTAACACCTTTGCAGGCCTACACACAGCTGGCTTACTTTTAAAACCTCCAGCAAGGCCATCTTCCCTTGTTTGGTCATTTTTCAGTTTTTCTGAGAAATGAAGCCATCCCAAGAATCCTATATGTAATTCTAGTATGTTCTACAAAAGAGAACACCTGCCATGTGAATTTGGCTTTTATTTTTCAAGTGTGCTCCTCTTACATAACCATAAAGTGACACCTGCCGGTCACATTTGATGTTTGTTCGGATATCCTCTGGGTTTGTCAAATCTTCCATCCTAGAAAAATAAACTCAATCATACAGCAGAAATGAATGCCAAAAGTTCCTATACCTCCTTTCATGTGTCAATGACTCATCACACTCTTGTCCACTAAGCATGTCATTCAGAAAACTAGAAAATGCAGAAACAAGGAAGCACCATTCACCATCCAGCAGAGGACAAGGGGCAGGCACACAACTGTCTCTAGGATGAAAGTGACATTCATTGCATAAGACACCAGACAGGGAGATGACGTCCACCTGGGGTCAGGGAAGAGTGAAGAACATATTCAGAAAATCCCTTTCTGGAAGAGGGTGAGCCTGTGCTCTGGGATTTTTGCTGTGGCTTGGATTCTGGCAGGTGGAGAAAGGATATCCCAGGCTGAGAAAAATCACAGCACAAAGAAGAGCACAAAGGAAGGAAACTGAAGGCACACACGAGGACTCAAGCACCC
>NW_022165663.1:0-1607 GCF_008728515.1 Papio anubis | reverse complement strand
GTGATCTCAGCTCACTGTAACCTCCACCTCCCAGGTTCAAATGATTCTCCTGCCTCAGCCTCCCAAGTAACTGGGATTACAGGTGCCCGCCACCACACCCAGCTAATTTTTGCATTTTTAGTAGAAACAGGGTTTCACCATGTTGGCAAGGTTGGTCTCGAATTCCTGACCTCGTGATTTGCCCATCTCATCTTCCCAAAGTGCTGGGATTACAGGCGTGAGCCACCGCACCCTGCCCGGATGTGGACATTTTTAAGAGGCCATTATTCTGTCTCATACAGGTCACTTTCATAAACATTACCCACAACAAAAATACGTTTTGCCTTCCTTCCATGTCTCACTTTTCTGTCTGCACAAACCACAGTGAAACATACTAGCTCTGCTATGAAGTGGCTGGATGACCCTAAGTCCCTCATTTGACCTCCCTCAGCCTCTTTCCTCATCTGCAGTGTAAGGCTGACTCTTACTGCATCAGAAAATGACAGTGGAAGAGTAAATTAACATGTGTAAGACATTAGTCACAGAGCCTGGTACCTGATAAGCCCTCGGTAAACATTCCTTTCAGTCCTTTCCTTTCACCATCCCATTTTTCTTGCCCTCACCTATCTTCTCCTTCAACTCCTTTCTCTTCAGTAACTTTCTCAGTCTAACCTGCCAATTAAAGAAGCCACACTACCCATTCTCTCATGACTCTGATGGTGTGTTCTTGTGATAGAGTCTGCTATGCACTAAAGGCAATGAGTATTATTTATATGGAGAGGTCTGATTGCAACAAGAAATCCTTTTTATGTTCGCACAAAATGTATACACGATTTCTCTTAACTTACGCATACCAGTCTCAATTCAACCTGTTATTTCATACATGCACTTCATTATTTTATTCTTCAGTCTTTCTCCTTACACCTTAAAAATTAGGATAGTACAAAAACAAAAATAATTGTCTGGGCCGTAAGAGGGTATTCTTTTAGCAAGATGAGTGTTCTCTTTTTCAAGATGAATGCTATCTGCAAGGCAGCCCTGAAGCCCATTTCTGGGTTTGGCTTACATCAAAGCCATTCAACTCTAGGACACATTCTTAGATTCCCAGGAGATAATGATTGTCACGGAAGCCACACCCACTCTGAGCATTCCTACTGTTGGGTAAAGGAATGTTTACAGAATGTTGTGCATGAGTTACTCCTCCTAAATTCTTCTACTCCTGGAAGTTAAGCTTCCCCACTAACCAGCTTCATCTCCAGCTGGCCTGCCTGACTGGAAAGTACCTCCACACTCTGGATGGCCAGGGTGGCACTTTTGCCTATTCCCATAATTATAATAGCTCACACACTGATGCAGCACTCACTATGCACCAGGCACCATCCTAAGAGCTTTTCACATAGCTACAGTCCTGACAAAAAAAATCCTAAGTGCCAACATCCCCATATTTACAGATTAAAAAAAAAAAAAAACTGTGGCAGAGAAGTATGTGCCCACTGTCACCTCACTCCATAATTTAACCTCATCCTCCACTTCATCTGGTAAGAGGACATTCTAAGATTTACAAGGTCTGCTGAATGCATCCACCTTCAGAAATGATTTTTGTCCCATTTACTTTCAGGATTTGACAG
>NW_022165662.1:0-1608 GCF_008728515.1 Papio anubis | reverse complement strand
TGGAGTCTCGCTCTGCCGCCCAGGCTGGGGTGCAGTGGCCGGATCTCAGCTCACTGCAAGCTCCGCCTCCCGGGTTTACGCCATTCTCCTGCCTCAGCCTCCCGAGTAGCTGGGACTACAGGCGCCTGCCGTCTCGCCCGGCTAGTTTTTTGTAATTTTTAGTAGAGACGGGGTTTCACCGTGTTAGCCAGGATGGTCTCGATCTCCTGACCTCGTGATCCGCCCGTCTCCGCCTCCCAAAGTGCTGGGATTATAGGCTTGAGCCACCGCGCCCGGCCTGCACAACTTTCTTAATGAAAACCAATCTAGGCCAGGCGCGGTGGCTCACGCCTGTAATTCCAGCACTTTGGGAGGCCGAGGCGGGCTGATCACGAGGTCAGAAGATTAAGACCATCCTTACTAACACAGTGAAACCCTGCCTGTACTAAAAATACAAAACAATTAGCCGGGCGTGGTGGTGGGCGCCTGTAGTCCCAGCTACTCGGGAGGCTGAGGCAGGAGAATGGCGTGAAACCAGGAGGCAGAGCTTGTAGTGAGCCGAGATTGGGCCACTGCACTCCAGCCTGGGCGACAGGGCAAGACACAAAAAAAAAAAAAGAAAAAAAAAAAAAAAAAAAAAGAATACCAATCTAGTATTTTCCTGAGGTTAGGACCTAAAAGACCTCCTGACTGATACTGGAGATTCAGTAGCTGCTTCAGCCACTATAGCAAAGAGCTGCCCAGGGCTTCCCGAGCCCACCCAAGTGCATGCCACTGAGGAGGCCACCAGACCTCCCTGCCCTCCCACAGGAACTCCAATATTTTCAATCCCACTTCAGAGTCGCTGCCATCACCCTGTTCTCTCTTTTGATTTTCCCTGTGTGCATGTTGGCATCAGGGATACCAGGAGGAGGTTTCCAGAAGTACACCAAGGCCAACAGAAGTCTCCTCCTTCCACAGTGTGGCAGGCAAGTCAGCATCGTGACACCAGTAATGAATCAATCCAGGATGGTTCCCTACCAGCCGTAGCTCTCACCCCGGCATCTGTGAGTGACCTCCTGTATGCTTCTCTTCGCTAGCCAATGCCCTTACTTTTCCAAAGACCTGCTCTTACCCTGTCTTTTCTTCTTTTAGAAAGCTGGTGGAGCTCTTGTAGCTGCCCCTGAGAAATTCAGCAGGCAAGATCTCTCAATGATTCTGCATCAGAATCATCTGGGGTGCTTCTTTAAAATGAAGATATTTGGCGGGGCGCAGTAGCTCACACCTGCAATACCGGCACTTTAGGAAGCTGAGGCGGAAAAATCACCTGAAGTCAGGAGTTCGAAACCAGCCTGGCCAACATGGTGAAACCCCATCTCCACTAAAAATACAAAAATCAGCCAGGCATGGTGGCTCATGCCTGTAGTCCTAGCTACTCGGGAGGCTGACATATGAGAATCGCTTGAACCTAGGAGGCGGAGGTTGCAGTGCCACTGCACTCCAGACTGGGCAACAGTGTGCGACTGGGTCTCAAAAAAAAAAGAAAACAACCATATTTGACGTTTTCCTCTTAATAACCCTCCTACAACATCCAATTCTCCCACACATTAAGAAAACCATTGACTATACAGTGTTTTCAAAAATCTGAAT
>NW_022165661.1:0-1608 GCF_008728515.1 Papio anubis | reverse complement strand
TGGAGTCTCGCTCTGCCGCCCAGGCTGGGGTGCAGTGGCCGGATCTCAGCTCACTGCAAGCTCCGCCTCCCGGGTTTACGCCATTCTCCTGCCTCAGCCTCCCGAGTAGCTGGGACTACAGGCGCCTGCCGTCTCGCCCGGCTAGTTTTTTGTAATTTTTAGTAGAGACGGGGTTTCACCGTGTTAGCCAGGATGGTCTCGATCTCCTGACCTCGTGATCCGCCCGTCTCCGCCTCCCAAAGTGCTGGGATTATAGGCTTGAGCCACCGCGCCCGGCCTGCACAACTTTCTTAATGAAAACCAATCTAGGCCAGGCGCGGTGGCTCACGCCTGTAATTCCAGCACTTTGGGAGGCCGAGGCGGGCTGATCACGAGGTCAGAAGATTAAGACCATCCTTACTAACACAGTGAAACCCTGCCTGTACTAAAAATACAAAACAATTAGCCGGGCGTGGTGGTGGGCGCCTGTAGTCCCAGCTACTCGGGAGGCTGAGGCAGGAGAATGGCGTGAAACCAGGAGGCAGAGCTTGTAGTGAGCCGAGATTGGGCCACTGCACTCCAGCCTGGGCGACAGGGCAAGACACAAAAAAAAAAAAAAAAAAAAAAAAAAAAAAAAAAAGAATACCAATCTAGTATTTTCCTGAGGTTAGGACCTAAAAGACCTCCTGACTGATACTGGAGATTCAGTAGCTGCTTCAGCCACTATAGCAAAGAGCTGCCCAGGGCTTCCCGAGCCCACCCAAGTGCATGCCACTGAGGAGGCCACCAGACCTCCCTGCCCTCCCACAGGAACTCCAATATTTTCAATCCCACTTCAGAGTCGCTGCCATCACCCTGTTCTCTCTTTTGATTTTCCCTGTGTGCATGTTGGCATCAGGGATACCAGGAGGAGGTTTCCAGAAGTACACCAAGGCCAACAGAAGTCTCCTCCTTCCACAGTGTGGCAGGCAAGTCAGCATCGTGACACCAGTAATGAATCAATCCAGGATGGTTCCCTACCAGCCGTAGCTCTCACCCCGGCATCTGTGAGTGACCTCCTGTATGCTTCTCTTCGCTAGCCAATGCCCTTACTTTTCCAAAGACCTGCTCTTACCCTGTCTTTTCTTCTTTTAGAAAGCTGGTGGAGCTCTTGTAGCTGCCCCTGAGAAATTCAGCAGGCAAGATCTCTCAATGATTCTGCATCAGAATCATCTGGGGTGCTTCTTTAAAATGAAGATATTTGGCGGGGCGCAGTAGCTCACACCTGCAATACCGGCACTTTAGGAAGCTGAGGCGGAAAAATCACCTGAAGTCAGGAGTTCGAAACCAGCCTGGCCAACATGGTGAAACCCCATCTCCACTAAAAATACAAAAATCAGCCAGGCATGGTGGCTCATGCCTGTAGTCCTAGCTACTCGGGAGGCTGACATATGAGAATCGCTTGAACCTAGGAGGCGGAGGTTGCAGTGCCACTGCACTCCAGACTGGGCAACAGTGTGCGACTGGGTCTCAAAAAAAAAAGAAAACAACCATATTTGACGTTTTCCTCTTAATAACCCTCCTACAACATCCAATTCTCCCACACATTAAGAAAACCATTGACTATACAGTGTTTTCAAAAATCTGAAT
>NW_022165660.1:0-1609 GCF_008728515.1 Papio anubis | reverse complement strand
GGCTGGCTGGCTGTAATCTTCAGCTGCTGAGAAAGCCTCAGCTGCTCGGTTCCACTGTGGAAATGCAACTCCTCCCTCAAAGTCCAACTCAAGCACACCTCCTCTGCGGTGCCTGCCCCTTCCTCCCTTTCACAAGCACGTGCTCCCTCTGCAGTCCCAGAGCATTCTATCGCCACCTCTGGAGCCACACTGTCCCAGCCGACAGCCAGCTCAGTGCACAGCTGCCTCTCCCTGTGTGTACCTGCAGGCCCCACCTGGGCTGGAAGGCTGCCTCCTTCTCCTCCACACGGAGGCGGCACTCAGGACCTACTGAATGAGGGAGGGAGTGGATGAGCAAGATCAGCCAAGGGCCACAGGGAGTGGCCTGCAGCTCCCAGCAGGAACAGCCCCTGCCCTGCCAATCCGGAGGTGCTGGCTCTGTTCTCAGCAGGGCTGCTAAAAGCTCCCTTATAACAGCTCTAGGCCACGATGACCAACTTGGTGTCAGGCCCTAGAGACACCAAAAATTGTAACAAATAAAGAGGCCGGGTATGCAGCATGCTGGTTAAAAGCACAGGCTTCAGAGTCAGAGCTTGAATTCCACTTATTATGTGACCTTGAGCAAGTTATTCAATGCATCAATCTCATTTTGTCACCGGCAGAATGAGGACATTATCTGCCACGTGGTGTTGCTGAAAAAGTAAGAGAGGTGACAGACGTAAAGTGCTTGGCACTTACTCTTACTGGTTTATTACAAAGAAAAGAACACAGGAACAGCCAAATGCAAGAGATGCACAGGGCACACCACGGGGCAGAGGTCGGGGCTCCCATGCCGTCCCTGGAAGTGCCACCTCCCCAGCACCAAATGAGTTCACCAAACCAGAAGCTCTCCAAACCCAATATTTAGAGGGTTTTATGGAGTTTCCATAACATAGACATGATGAAGTCATTGGCCACCCGTGACTAGCTCAATCTCCAGCCTATCTCGTCTCCCCTCCCAGAGATTGGGGTGGTGCTGATATGTCCAACTCTTTACTCATGACTCATCTTTCTGGCAACCAGCCCTAATCCTGAACCTGTCCAGGGGCCCGAAGCCACCTGTCATCTCATTATCATACAAAAGACACTCCTATCACCCCAGAGATTCCAAAAGTCTGAGAAGCTCTTGTGTCAGGTATTGAAACCTAAGACCAAATATTATAACCAATGATGTTCCTATCACTCAGGAAATTACAAGGGTTTTAGAAGCTCTGGGCCAAAAACCAGGAAGAATACTAAATATACACAATATTGTACTATGTATCCCACTATCACAATACTTTTTTTCTGAGACAGAGTCTACCTCTGTTGCCCAAGTTGGAGTGCCATGGTGTGATCTCAGCTTATGGTGCGATCTCAGCTCACTGCAACCTCCACCTCCCAAGTTCAAGCAATTCTTGTGTCTCACCCTCCTGAGTAGCTGGGACTACAGGTGTGCGACACTACAACTAATTTTTGTATTTTTTAGTAGAGACGGGGTTTCACTGTGTTGGCCAGGCTGGCCTTCAACTCCTGGCCTCAAGTGATCTGCCTGCCTCGGCCTCCCAAAAACCTGGGATAAGTCATGAGCCACCATGCCTGGCCTCACTAT
>NW_022165659.1:0-1609 GCF_008728515.1 Papio anubis | reverse complement strand
ATCCATATCAACGATAGGATTAGCTTCAATAAATAAAGAGCTAAATAGTAACTAAGATAATTCATTTAACCAGAATCAATCAGAATTTATAATTTGAATGGTTCTCATTTGAAATATGTATTTGCAAACTTTTAAAGAATATTTATAAATTGACAAGACAAATTAAAAATGCCATTGAATCAGAGGATTATGTACTGAGGATTTCTTATTCTTACCTTCTCTCTCTTTCATTTACAGTTTCTCAGACAGGATTCTGTAGTTCCTGTCAGACTGAAAAGTACCCAGAGTCTGAGCATTCCTGATAGTGTATAAAGCCTGAGGCAAGCTCACACTCTAAAACAGGCTGTTTCAATTTTATACTCCATTTAACACTTCATTTGATGCTCAAACTTCATTTTAGTCTGCAGTGTTAACATTCCAGCATTTACGTGAGTTGGGCAACAGGTGTGGATTCAATACTCCTGAAAGATAGTTTGGGCAAATCTAGGCTCTGATGCCCGAGATGAGTGAGAGCCATTCTGTTTACAACTGTAAAAATCTTACTTGATTTTTAAAACTAATGAGCATAAAGCTACACAAAAGGAAGCCTTACTGCAAAAGGAACTGCAACTTATACTCTGAAAATAATGGGAGCATCACTAACAGGTGGTGCATAGATCATCTAATTGACATGCAATGTCTGAGGAGCTGTCATAGAAAGTCTGTAGTAGATGTGCATGGAAATTACACAGATGTTTAAAATCAGAAAAGTACAGCAAGGACACAAATTTTCAGCCTTTTTTGGAAAGGAGTATGAGCTCTGAGAGACAAATATTGGAAGCAAATATTAGATTTCCTTTGAAATGAACCTTCAGATTCTGACTTTGTTCACTCAGGATTGCTTACATGTCTTCTGACCAGGCTGACTTGATAAGCAACCTGCACACCTGCACAGGGCCCACACTTAGAAGAGCCTCATGCTTAGTTTAATGCTGTTTTGTTGCCATCTTGAAATTCTTCAGAATTTTTTAACAGGAAGCCTCACATTTTCATCTCGTATTGGGCCCCAGACATTATGTAATCAGTCTTATTTCTGCTGTATAATACAAATTGAACTTAAAAATAGCAATCTCCAAAACATCAATAGAAAGAGGCATCATTTTTCCCTGTATTGGTTGGACAATGGACAGAAATGGGGCTACAATAAGGACTGAGCCCATGAGTGATCATACTGAGGTTCTCATGACTTTTTAAGCTTATCAAAACAAAATGCTCATCAAATACTGTTCATCCTATTCAAAACCACAGCTTTTGTTTTTCTATATTAACTTACAGTTTAGTTGGTGAGAGATGGTGTTGTTTAATATTAGGAGCTTTTGAAGCTCCATTTTCTTAAAATATAAACACAAGAATATCCACCAGCCTATCAGGGTTCCACATAAAATAAGCAAGATGATTGAAAATAAATAAGATGATTTATTGCTAGGCATTTATTTTCCAAAAGTAAGAATTCAAATAGCATCTCTTTGCCATAAAAGACAAGCAGGTGAGCAAAAGTAATAGATGCAGCCCATTTGGCAAATTTAAATTTCATAATAAAGAGAGAGCTGGGCAAGCTCCTTTGGAAGAA
>NW_022165658.1:0-1609 GCF_008728515.1 Papio anubis | reverse complement strand
GCTTGAGTCTGGAAGGTCAAGGCTACAGTGAGCCATGGTTGTGCCACTGCACTCCAGCCTGGGTGACAGAGCAAGACCCTGTCTCAAGGAAAAAAATTAGTTATGGTAAATCCTTACAACCATCCTAGCATAGGGTATGTGCCCTTACAATATGGCAGAGGGCAAAAGGATGCTCACACCATGTTTGGGTCAAAGGCACTTTGGCACCAGGGTTCAGCTTAGCTTTGTGTGAGTGTCCATCCATTGAAATTCACAGGTAGAAGGGCTTTTCTACTCCCAGGTATGCCTGTGTTACCCCACTGTCCCAGTCACTGGCCCCCTGAGGGTGCCTCTCAGAGGCCCTGCCAGCTCCTGCTTCCTCCCTTCGCCCCTGCTGTTCCTTCTGCCTGGACAACCTCTCTTTCCCACTTATCCAGCTCAAGTCCCTGTTGTCCAGAGCCCTCCCCTTACTGCTCCAATCACATCACGGTGCCCTCGAGTTCCTTTCTCTGTACTGGCCTTTCTCTCTTCTTCTAGGTGATGAGCAGTGAAATTCCATAGAAGAAACCTTTGACTTGGAGTCAAAAGTTCAGATTTGAGCCTCGTATCTGCCTCATATCAGACAGCCATCTCTGAGCCTCAGTTTCCTCCTCAGTAAATTCTGATAACTATTTGTACTTGGAAGACATGACAAGGCTGTTCCAGGGTCAGGTATCATGTAGGAAATAAGCTTTGGAGATGATTCAGCGTATGCAAAGATCCCAGACATAATCGTTACAGGATTTTTTATGCTTCATCTAGAACAGCGTGGCTCTTACTAAGAACATATACATCCCAGTGATGCTGGTGACAAGTGACAGAGTACATTTTAACTACAGTTGCAAAATGAAATCCTGCTCAGAACTGGCTTTGTTCCTTTTTGGGATTTCCATATTTGGGAAAGGGTGATCAAAGAGAGGAAGAGAAAAAGAAGGAAGCTGACTTTTTACAGAGCTGTGCATTCAGTTTGTGTAAGCTACTTTGGATAATCACATTTCCTGATTGCCTTTGCGAATTTGGAACATTCAGTCACTTGTTCTTATGTTTAGTCATCCACTGAACATTTATTGAGAGCTTATTATGCCCTGGGCACTGTGGATACAGAGATGAATAAGGCACACGCCTGCAACACAGCCAGGTTGAGGGAGCTGGCATGTGACCAACAAGATGGATGCAGTGATTAAGATACGTCTAGGGAACAGAAGGGGCACCTATCTCAAACCAGGGACCAGCAATTATTCTAAGAGCATTGTCTGCATGGAAGGTAAGACGGCATACACTGGGCATGTGACTGCATGTGGTAGGGCAAGAAAACATCTAATACAAAGGAATCCATTAGACGACATGGTTGTATTCCTGAACTCATGTTCTCAGTCACTCTACAGCCAAATGTTAGCCTGTCAGGGGTCGGATGGCCTGGTGCGTTTCCATGATATGATTTCTTTAGACCCACTCTCAGCATACTGCCTTAGAGAAAGGGGCCAAATCAGTGTCCCTCACATAAAGGGCCCTGTGTGTTTCCACTGTGTTTCGCTCACTCTAGCCATCTGTGGGTAGGGCCACTGTTTAGACAGTGATACTCAGACACAGG
>NW_022165657.1:0-1609 GCF_008728515.1 Papio anubis | reverse complement strand
TCAAGACCAGCCTGACCAACATGGTGAAACCCCGTCTCTACTAAAAATACAAAAATTAGCTGGGCGTGGTAGCACGTCCCTGTAATCCCAGCTACTCAGGAGGCTGAGGCAAGAGAATCACTTGAACCCAGGAGGCAGAGGTTGCAGTAAGCCGAGATCATGCCACTACACTCCTAGCCTGGGCAAGAGAGTGACACTCCATCTCAAAAAAAAAAAAAATTTAAATTTAAAAAATTAAGCACAGTAAAAGATTAACAAGAGCACTGGGGTGTGGTGGCTCACACCTGTAATCCCAGCACTTTGGGAGGCCAAAGTGAGAGGATCTTCTGAGCCCAGGAGTTCGAGACCAGCCTGGGCAACAAAGTGAGACTCTGTCTTTACAAAAAATACAAAAAGCTACCCAGATGTGGGGACGTACACCTGTAGTCTCTACTAAAAATACAAAAAACTAGCCGGGCATGGTGACGGGTGCCTGTAGTCCCGTGTTGGCCAGGATGGTCTCGATCTCCTGACCTCGTGATTTGCCCGTCTTGGCCTCCCAAAGTGCTGGGATTACAGGCGTGAGCCACCACGCCCAGCCTATGTAACTCTAATTTTCATCCCAGGGTGTAAGAAATAGCCCAGAGCTAGAGAGCCAGGGAGAGGTGACAAAATGACTTTCTCCAGGACATTAAAAACTTTTAAGTTGATTACCACAAATAAAGGAAATGAATTTCAGTCTCTAAAATTAAGAATAAAGCCAGGCGCAGTGGCTCACGCCTATAATCCCAACACTTTGGGAGGGTGAGGAGGGCTGATTACCTGAGGTCAGGAGCTCAAGACCGGCCTGGCCAACATGGTGAAACCTCATCTCTACTAAAAATACAAAAACTAGCTGGGCGTGATGGCAGACACCTATAGTCCCAGCTACTCGGGGGGCTGAGACAGGAGAATCCCTTGAACCTGACAGGCGGAGCTTGCAGTGAGCGAAGATCGCACCACTGCACTCCAGCCTGGACGACAGAGTAAGATTCTGTCTCAAAAAATAATAATAATAAATAAATAAAAATAAAATAAGCCAGGTGCTGTGGCTCACACCTGTAATCCCAGCACTTGGGGAGGCTAAGACAGGCAGATCACTCGAGCACCGGAGTTCAAGTCCAGCCTGGTCAACATGGTGAAACCCCGTCGCCACAAAAAATACAATTAGCTGGTCATAGTGGCATACATCTGTGGTCCTAGGGAGGCTGAAATGGGAGGATCGCTTGAGCCTGGGAGGTGGAGGCTGCAGTGAGCCAAGATTACACCACTGCACTCCAGCTGGGGTGACAGAGCAAGACCCTGTCTCAATTTAAGAAACAAAAGCAAGGCCAGGTGCGGTGGCTCATGCCTGTAATCCCAGCACTTTGGGAGGCCGAGGTGGGCGGATCACGAGGTCAGGAGATCGAGACCATCCTGGCTAACACAGTGAAACCCTGTCTCTACTAAAAATAGAAAAAAAAAAAAAATTAGCCGGGCCTGGTGGCGGGCGCCTGTAGTCCCAGCTACTCGGGAGGCTGAGGCAGGAGAATGGCCTGAACCCTGGAGACAGAGCTTGCAGTGAGCCAAGATCGCGCCACTGCACTCCAGC
>NW_022165656.1:0-1610 GCF_008728515.1 Papio anubis | reverse complement strand
ACAAGCTCCGCCTCCTGGGTTCACGCCATTCTCCTGCCTCAGCCTCCCGAGTAGCTGGGACCACAGGTGCCCGCTACCACGCCCGGCTAATTTTTTTTTTGGTATTTTTAGTAGAGACGGGGTTTCACCGTGTTAGTCAGGATGGTCTTGATCTCCTGACCTTGTGATCCGCCCGTCTCGGCCTCCCAAAGTGCTGGGATTACAGGCTTGAGCCACCGCGCCCGGCCCATTTTATTTTTCATGTGTGATTGTAGCGGGGTACGATTTGAACTTTTTGTTTTCCGTCCCTTAGCCCGAGTCCTCTGTCTTCTCTCTCCTGTACCGTCCGTTTTCTTACCTTCTTACCTCATCTCCATCACCGAGGCCCTCAGCCCTGAACACTTGGACTGGGCAGCTTCTCTATTGATTCCTGAACCTGGAATTTAAGACACCTTCCGAGGGCCCCCCTCGCCACACCCTCTAGTTGATCAACTCACAAACACCTGTGATTTCTCTCTCCGTCTCCTTGGCCAGGTACTTCCCTAGTGGACTCCTTTCCCTCACTGGTGTAGCATTCCAGCCAGAAGGAGTGCCTGTCCCCCAGCGCCCCATTCCCAGGGACAGACCCTCATGGGGAGCCCCTAGGGCCCCAGCTGCCCCCACTCTTTCTTAAAGCCCAGCTAGGAGGATAGGGACACACTGAAAACGGAAGAGGAAGGGTCTCCGGGACAGTCAAAGGTTCAACAGCAGGAAGTTCTTTTTTTCTTTTTCCTTTTTGTTTTGAAACGAATTCTTGCTCTTGTCGCCCAGGCTGGAGTGCAATGGCACGATCTCGGCTCACTGCAATCTCCGCCTCCTAGGTTCTAGCGATTGTCCTGCCTCAGCCTCCTGAGTAGCTGGGAATACAGGCGCCCAACCAACACGCCCGGCTAATTATTTTTGTATTTTTAGTAGAGACGGGGTTTAGCCATGTTGGCCAGGCTGGTGAACTCCTGACCTCAGGTGATCCGCGCACCTAGCCCTCCCAGAGTGCTGGGATTACAGGCATGAGGCACCGCGCCCACCCGCCCGGCCAGGAAGTTCTTAAGAACTTACTTCTAGGTGGGGAGGGTCTTTGGAAGCCATCCGGCCAGGGCCCCTCCATCTTTGGCCCTGCTCTGCGATCTCTCAAAGATGGGTTTAAACTTCCAGCTTGGTTTTGTTACAAGGAGGGAAACAGAGCTGGGATGTGGAGAAAGACCAAGTCTTCTTTAATTCTTAATTTTTATGGATACATAGTAGGTGTATGTATTTTTTTTTTTTTTTTTGAGACGGAGTCTTGCTCTGTCACCCAGGCTGGAGTGCAGTGGCCAGATCTCCGCTCACTGCAAGCTCCGCCTCCCAGGTTCACACCATTCTCCTGTCTCAGCCTCCCGAGTAGCTGGGACTACTCGCCCGGCTAGTTTTTTGTATTTTTTAGTAGAAACGGGGTTTCACCGTGTTAGCCAGGATGGTCTCGGCCTCCCAAAGTGCTGAGATTACAGGCTTGAGCCACCGCGCCCGGCCAGTAGGTGTATGTATAGAGTACATGAGATATTTTGATATAGGCATACAATGCATAATACAGACCAAGTTTTTTGTTTTTTTTTTTT
>NW_022165655.1:0-52551 GCF_008728515.1 Papio anubis | reverse complement strand
AAAAAAAAAAAAAAAAAAAAAAAACCTCAGCATCTTTATTTATTTATTTATTTATTTATTTATTTATTATTATTATTATTATCTTTTGGAGATGGAGTCTCGCTTTGTCACCCAGTCTGGAGTGCAGTGGCGCAATCTCAGCTCACTGCAAGCTCTGCCTCCTGGGTTCACGTGATTCTTCTGCCTCATCCTCCCGGATAGCTGGGACTACATGCACCCCCCCGCCACACCCGGCTAATTTTTTTGTATTTTTAGTAGAGACGGGGTTTCATTATGTTAGCCAGAATGATCTCGATCTCCTGACCTCGTGATCCACCCGCCTTGGCCTCCCAAAGTGCTGGAATTACAGGTGTGAGCCACTGCACCCAGCCTTTCTTTCTTTCTTTTTTTTTTTTTTGGATATGGAGTCTCGCACTGTCACCTGGGCTGCAGGTGACAGCAATTGACAAAAATTATTCAACTGTTGTTGAATAATTTTTTTCCTGTTTTTTTTGTTTTGTTTTGTTTTGTTTTTTTTTTTGAGACGGAGTCTCGCTCTGTCACCCAGGCTGGAGTGCAGTGGCCGGATCTCTGCTCACTGCAAGCTCCGCCTCCTGGGTTTACGCCATTCTCCTGGCTCAGCCTCCCGAGTAGCTGGGACTACAGGCGCTCGCCACCTCGCCCGGCTAGTTTTTTGTACTTTTTAGTAGAGACGGGGTTTCACCGTGTTAGCCAGGATGGTCTCGATCTCCTGACCTCGTGATCCGCCCGTCTCGGCCTCCCAAAGTGCTAGGATTACAGGCTTGAGCCACCACGCCCGGCCTGTTTTTTTTTTTTTAAGACAGGGTCATGCTGTGTCACCCAGCCAGACTGGAGTGCAGTGGCGCAATCACAGCTCACTGCAGACTCAACTTCCCAGGCTCAAGCGATTCTCATGCCTCAGCCTCCTGAGTACTGGCTAAGTTTTTGATTATGTGTAAAGATGGAGTTTTTCTGTGTTGCCCAGGCTGGTCTCAAACTCCTAGGTTCAAGTGATCCTCCTGCCTCAGCCTCTTAAGTAGCTAGGACTACAGGTGTGCATTACTAAGCACAGCTCACAAAATATATTTTAAAATTAAAAATTCAGGCCAAGCACAGTGGTACACATGTTATCTCACTGCTTTGGGAGGCTAAGAGGGGAGGATTTCTTGAGCCCAGGAATAGGAGGCCAGTCTAGGTAACATAATGAGACCTTATCTGTACAAAAAAAAGTTTTTTAATTAGCTGGGCATGGTGGCACACACCTGCAGTCCTAGCTACTCAGGAGGTTGAGGCTGGAAGATAGCTTGAGCCCAGAAATTCGAGGCTGCGGTGAGATATGATATATGATCACACGACGACACTCCAGCCTGGATGACAGAGCAAGACCCTGTTTCTGAAAACAAACAAACCAAAAACCCAGAAAGTAATGCCCAAGAGGTTCCTTTTATACAGGTTATCATGGACTAGCATATTAATGAAAATTCCTAGGCCAGGAGCGGTGGCTCACGCCTGTAATTCCAGCACTTTGGGAGGCCAAGGTGGGTGGATCACAAGGTCAGGAGATCAAGACCAGTCGGGCTAACATGGTGAAACCCCGTCTCTACTAAAAACACAAAAAAATTAGCCAGGCACGGTGGTGGGCACCTGTAGTCCCAGCTACTTGGGAGGCTGAGGCAGAAGAATGGCGTGAACCCCGGTGGCTGAGGCAGGCAGATCACGAGGTCAGGAGTTCCAGACCAGCCTGGCCAACACAGCGAAACCCCATCTCTACTAAAAATACAAAAATTAGCCAGGCATGGTGGCAGGCACCTGTAATCCCAGCTACTTGGGAGGCTGAGGCAGGAGAATCACTTGAACCCGGGAGGCTTAGGTTGCAGTGAACCGAGATTGTGCCACTGCAATCCAGTCTGGCCGGGTGACAGAGCATGATCCTGTCTCAAAAAAAAAAAAAAAGGAAAAAAAAATTATTCAACAACAGTTGTTAAAGCACAGGAAGAGCTGGGCACGGTGGCTCCCACCTGTAATCCCAGCACTTTGGGTGGTTGAGGCAGGCAGATCACTTGAGGTCAGGAGTTCGAGACCAGCCTGGCCAAAACAGTGAAACCCCATCTCTACTAAAAACACAAAAATTAGCTGGGCGTGGTAGCCCATGCCTGTAATCCTAGCCACTGGGGAGGCTGAGGCATGAGAATCTTTTGAACCCGAGAGGCAGAGTTTGCAGTGAGCCGAGATCATGCCACTGCACTCTAGCCTAGGCAACAGAACGAGACTCCGTCTCAAAAATTTAAATTAAATCAAATCAAATAAATAAATAAAATAAAATAAGGCACAGGAAAGGAAGGCTTTATTCAGAGCCATTACGATAGAGAGAGGGGCCACAGTGGCAGGGGCTTGCAGTGAGGAAGACAGGTTGGGCTCAACTCCAAATACTGCATGGGGAAGTGGGAATTCACAGCCTAGGATCAGGGTGGGGTGCAGTGGATGGAAAGTTACTAAGACGAAACGTCAGGGGTAAGGGGGGATTCTGGCTCAACCAACCTAACAGGATTCTTGCTGAAGACACGCCCAGGTTATCAGACATCACTTGGGGGCTGGTGGAGGATGAGGAACCTGATCAGATGTCAAAGATGGGAGAGGGTTCTTGCTAAACTGACTTAGCAGGGTTCTTTGCTAAAACTGGATTTGACAAGGAAGTACACAGATGAGCCTAGCAGGAGATTCAGAGGCTTGACTAGTTTGGCCATGCAAATAATTTTTTTGTTTTGTTTTTTTCTGTTTGTTTTGTTCGGCTCACTGCAACCTCCACCTCCTGGGTTCAAGCGATTCTCTTCCCTCAGCCTGCAGAGTAGCTGGAATTACAGGTGCCTGCCACCACACCTGGTTATTTTTTTCTGTATTTTCAGTAGAGATGGGGTTTTGCCATGTTGGCCAGGCTGGTCTCGAACTCCTGACCTCAAGTGATCCACCCACCTTGGCCTCCCAAAGTGCTGGGATTACACCCACCGCGCCTGGCCCAAGCAAATCATTTTTATCAGGGGATTGGCTCCAAAGAAAAACAATAGGAGAGGAGATCCTGCAGGGTCACAGCCGGTACAAGAGCCTGGCCGCAAGGAAGCCTGGTGACAGGAGAGGGAACAGAGCGCTGCTGACCTGCTGAAGGGAAGGCAGAGGTCGGACAGGTATCCGGATTAGTCATCGCATAACAACTTGGCATCAGCCATGCTCTGCCATCTACTGTGTGGCCTCCGGCAAGTGACTCTCTCTGAACATCCACTTCCTCTCATGTTAATTTCTTTCTCAGAGGGTTGTAAAAGGCCTTGGCAAGCCATGGCCATAAAGCAATCACGGGCTGGGCGTGGTCACTCATGCCTGTAATCCCAGCACTTTTGGGGCACTGAGGTGGGAGGATCACTTGAGGCCAGGAGTTCAAGACCAGCCTGGGCAACATAGTGAGATCTGGTCCTCACAAAAAATAAAAAAATTATTCAGGTGTGGTGGTGTACCTGTAATCCCAGCTACTCTGGAGGCTGAGGCAGGAGGATCCCTCGAGCCCAGGAGTTTGAGGTTGCAGTGAGCTATAATTGTGCCACTGCACTCCAGCCTGGGTAATGAAGTGAGACCCTGTTTCACTTTTTTTGACATGGAGTCTTGCTGTCACCAGGCTGGAGTCCAGTGCTGCAATCTTGGCTCACTGCAACCTCTGCCTCCTGGGTTCAAGTGATTCTCGTGCCACAGCCTCCTGAGTAGCTGGGCTTACAGGCATGTACCACCACACCCAGCTAATTTTTGTAATTTTAGTAGAGATGGGGTTTCACCGTATTGGCCAGGCTGGTCTCCATTTCCTGACCTAGTGATCTGCCTGCCTTGGCCTCCCAAAGTGCTGGAATTACAGGTGTGAGCCACCGCACCAGGCCAAGAAAAAATTTTTTTGCTCATACAAAGTTAGCTATGGGTCTGGGTGACTATCGAAGGCAGAAGCCCTCGATGCCAGGGCTCAGCCCTCTTCCTTCATGTGGCACCTCCAGGTTTGCTCAGCTCCTAGTGTGGCCCAGGCAGGAGAAAACAGAGCATGGAGCATTTTGCACTGCCTTCCCCTGCGCGGGCCACAAACACAAGGTCTTGCTGTATCCACTGGGGTGGAGTGCAGTGGTTGCACTGGTTTTGAAATACTTCTACAAGGAGCATTTAAAGTGTTCTACATCCAACACTTCTACTTACGTTTTATTGGCCAAGTAAGTCACATAACTATGCCTGAGTTCAACAGAGCCTAGGAGATGGTGGAGGGCATTAGTAATGCTTGCCCTACTGTCTCACTGCTGGTGCTGAAAATCCAGTGAGAAAATACACACAAAACATATTCATTCATTCATTCATTCAACAAACGTTTACTGGGCACCTATGATGTGCCAACCACTGTTCTAGGAACTGGATACATACCTATGAGTGAGTACATAGCAGTGAACAAGACATATAGAAATCCCGGCCCAGCCGGGCACGGTGGCTCACACCTGTAATCCCAGCACTTTGGGAGGCCAAGCGGGTGGATCACCTGAGGTCAGGAGTTCAAGATAAGCCTGGCCAAGATGGTGAAACCCCATCTCTACTAAAAATACAAAAATTAACTGAGTGTGGTGACAGTCGCCTGTAATCCCAGCTACTCGGGAGGCTGAGGCAGAGAATTGCTTGAACCCAGGAGGTAGAGGTTGCAGTAAGCTGAGATTGAGCCACTGCACTCCAGCCTGGGCAACAGAGTGAAACTCTGTCTCCAAAAAAAAAAAAGAGAAATCCCGGTCCATGGCAAGCTCACATTCTAGTGGAGAAGACAGAAATCTGGATAAATATGTAAAGTACACAGGGGTGGGAGTGGTGGCTCATGCCTGTAATCCAAGCACTTTGGGAGGCTGAGGTGGGTGGATCACCTGAGGTCAGGAGTTCGAGACCAGCCTGGCCAACATGGTGAAACCTTGTCTCTACTAAAAATACAAACAAATTAGCCAGGTGTGGTGGCGGACTCCTGTAATCCCAGCTACTTGGGAGGCTGAGGCAGGAGAATCACTTGAACCCAGGAGGTGGAGGTTGCAGTGAGCTAAGACCATGCCATTGCACTCCAGCCTGGGCAACAAAATTGAAACTCCTTGAAACTCCATCTCACTAATAATAATAATAAAATAAAAAATAAAGTACACAGTATGTGAGTGGGTGATAAAAGACAGGACCTTCCAGAGATCACTAGATGTGTAGACTTGAAAGATCTGCTCCCCAGACCTGGGGCTGGAGAAGGTCTTAGTAATGGAGTGGCGGCCTCATGTCTTTATGTCTGCCCTGAGATAGAATGTTTGGGTGTTGTTGTGCTTGCAGGGCCTCCATGCTGAGTTTTGTCTGTGTTCAGCTGGGAACATGCAGGTGACCCTGCCAGGCAGGCATCTTCTCACTTTCTCCAGGGGGAAGAGATGAGGGCAGGGAGGTGATGGGACAGATCACTAGGGACTTGGTGGCTGTCATAAGAACGCTTTTTTTTTTTTTTTTTTTTTGAGACAGAGTCTCGCTCTGCTGCCCAGGCTGGATAGAGTGCAGTCGTGCAGTGGTGCAATCAAGGCTCACTGCAGCCTCTACCTCCTGGGCCTGGGCTCAAGTGATCCTCCCACCTCAGACTCCTGAGTAGCTGGGACTACAGGCACATGCCACCACACCTGGCTAGTTTTTGGTATTTTTTGTAGAGATGGGGTCTTGCCATGTTGCCCAGGCTGGTCTCAAACTCCTGGGTTCAAGCGATCCTCCTGCCTCAGTCTCCCAAAGTGCTGGGATTCCAGGCATGAGCCACCACACCTGGCCCTGTTTTTTTTTTTTTTTTTTTTTTTGAGTTGGTGGCTGTGAGACGGACTCTCGCGCTGTCGCCCAGGCTGGAGTGCAGTGGCCGGATCTCAGCTCACTGCAAGCTCCGCCTCCCGGGTTCACGCCATTCTCCGGCCTCAGCCTCCCGAGTAGCTGGGACTACAGGCGCTGCCACCTCGCCCGGCTATTTTTTGTATTTCTTAGTAGAGACGGGGTTTCACCGTGTTAGCCTGGATGGTCTCGATCTCCTGACCTTGTGATCCGCCCATCTCGGCCTCCCAAAGTGCTGGGATTACAGGCTTGAGCCACCGCGCCCGGCCAACCTGGCCCTGTTATGAGAACTTTTGACTGTTTCCTGGAGTGGGGGGCAGCCAGGGCAGGGGTCTGAGCAGCAGGGCCCTGACCTGACTCAGGTGGTCTCAGGCTTCCTCTGGCTCCACAAGAGGAGCAGACAGCGGGGAGCAGACAGAAGGGAGCTGGGAGACCAGGGAGAAGGCTGTGGGGTGTCCAGATGGAGGCTGCGCCAGGGTGGGGACCGTGAAGGGGAAGAGTTTAGTTTCTGTAGGTGGAGCCAATAATATCTGCTGACAGGCTGGAGTGGGTGTGAAGGAGAGAGGTGAAGGACCACCCCGGAGTGTTTGGCCTCAAGTCACTGGAAGGACAGAGCTGCCACTAATCTAGGTGGGGAAGGTGGTGAGGGAGCAGGTTCTGGAGGAAGGTCAGAAGCTCGGGAGGCTGAGGCAGGAGAATGGCGTGAACCCAGGAGGCAGAGCTTGCAGTGAGCCGAGATCGCTCCACTGCACTCCAGCCTGGGTGACAGAGCAAGATTCCGTCTCAAAAACAAAACAAAACAAAACAAACAAAAAACTGGGTGTTGATAGCCTAGAGATGGGATTTAAGCTGTGCATAGAGGGGAGGCACCCCATGGCATGAGTGGTACAGAGAGGAGGATGGAGACCTAACACCTGGGGCTGGCCAGGAGTAAGGGGTTGGGGGCCAGAACTAGATGACAATATGGTTACGACCGGCAGTGAGTGCCATGAGAAAGTACAGGTCCTTTTGAAAGCATATAACTGGAAGCTCCACCTAGTCTCAGGCTGGGTGGAGACAGGGAGGGCTTTCTGGAAGAGATGACTCCTGAGGTGACACCTGCAGCCTGAGTAGCTACACAACCAGGCCAGAAAAAAAAAAGGTGGCAGGAGAGTTCCTGGCCAGGGGCATGAGGGCTGGCAGCAAGTGAGCCTCGGGAGAGGGCAGAGAGCTGCAGCAGTCTGGCAGGGAGGGGTGTGGTGAGAAGGGAATCTGGATTAGTCACCACCAAAAGATTTGTCATCACCCAAGCCCAGGATCAGATCTGGTTCTGCCACCCTCCGTGACCCTGCCTTTCAGAATCTCCGTTCTCTCTCCTGCCTTGCAGACAAGGCTTGTGTAGCAGTTACCTTGGCCTGGCCCCAGCAAGGCCTCAGGAAACATCAGCTGCAACTAGTTTTGTCTGTTGTGATCTTGTTATTTGAGCTATTATATTAATTATATTATTAACGCATAAGGGTAGTGGTTAAGGATACAGGCTAGGGAGCGTGGCTACCTGGGTTTAACCTCAGAGTGGGTTTACTTCTCTGTAAAATGGGGATAATAAATAGCATCTATGTCACAGGGCTGTTAGGAGAATGAGGGAGCTGATGGACGTCAAGCACTTGGAGGAGTGCTTGACAGTTATCTGTTTTTTTTATTTTTTTGAGACAGTTTTGCTCTTGTTGCCCAAGCTAGAGTGCAATGGCGCGATCTCAACTCACTACAACCTCTGCCTCCTGGATTCAAGCGGTTCTCCTGCCTCAGCCTCCCCAGTAGCTGGGATAACAGGCACAAGCCACCACGCCCAGCTAATTTTTTATATTTTTAGTAGAAATGGGATTTCACCATGTTAGCCAGGGTGATCTCAAACTCCTGACCTCAGGTGATCTGCCCGCCTCGGCCTCCCAAAGTGCTAGGATTACAGGCGTGAGCCACCACACCCGGCCTGTGTTTGTATTATTTAAGGATGACTAAGAGTCCACCAGCTGAGGAATACAGGTGGCCTCCAGGATGAGGGAGCAGCATGGGCACAGACATAGAGCTAATAGCTGGCATTTACAAAGCATTTATCACCTATTTATTTATTCATTTATTTATTTATTTGAGATGGAGTTTCACTCTTGTTGCCCAGACTGGAGTGCAAGGGTGCAATCTTGGTTCACTGAAACCTCTGCCTCCTGGGTTCAAGTGATTCTCCTGCCTCAGCCTCCCGAGTAACTGGGATTACGGGCATGTGCCACCATGTCCGGCTAATTTTGTATTTTTTAGTAGAGACAGGGTTTCTCCATGTTAGTCAGATTGGTCTTGAACTCCTGACCAATCAGGTGATCTGCCCAACTTGGCATCCCAAAATTCTGGGATTTCAGGCGTGAGCCACTGTGCCCAGCTATTTATTTATTTGAGACAGCGTCTCGCTCTGTCACCCAGATTGTAGTGCAGTGGCATGATCTCGGCTCACTGTAACCTCTGCCTCCTGGGCTCTGGTGATCCTCCCACCTGTCTCCAGAGTAGCTGGGACTAGGCGCATGCCACCACACTCAGCTAATTTCTATATTATTATTATTTGTAGAGATAAGTTCTCACTATATTGCCCAGGCTGGAGTCGAACTCCTGGGCTCAAGAGATCCTTCTGCCTCAGCCTCCCAAAGTGCAGGGAATACAGGCAGGAACCATCACACCCAGCCACTGCTTTAAGTTTTTTTTTAAATAATCAGTATTCCTGCAGATATCATTTAATTTTTATTTTTTATTTTTCAGACGACAGTCTCGCTCTGTCGCCCAGGCTGGAGTGCAGTGGCCGGATCTCAACTCACTGCAAGCTCCGCCTCCCAGGTTCACGCCATTCTCCTGCCTCAGCCTCCCAAGTAGCTGGGACTACAGGCGCCCGCCACCTCGCCCGGCTAGTTTTTTGTATTTTTTAGTACAGACGGGGTTTCACTGGGTTAGCCAGGATGATCTCGATATCCTGACCTCGTGATCCACCAGTCTCGGCCTCCCAAAGTGCTGGGATTACAGGCTTGAGCCACCGCGCTCTGCCGATATCATTTAATTTTGATAGCGGGCCTAGTGGTATGGAGCAACCCATGATCCCATTTTACAGATGAGAAAATTGCTGCTCGGGAATATCAAGTCACTGTTTTGGGGTTGTGCAGTTATTACAGGGCATAGCCAGGATTCAACTCAAGCCTAGCCAGCCTCCAGGGTAGGGACTAAGAGCCAACCAGCCTGCCTGGGGGCCAGATTTAGCTGCCCCTGAGGAGTCCTGAAAAAGTACTGGACACCTGTGGCTCACGCCTGTAATCCCAGCACTTTGGCAGGCCGAGGCGGGTGGATCACCTAAGATCAGGAGTTTGAGACTAGCCTGGTCAACATGGCGAAACCCCGTCTCTACCAAAAATACAAAAACTAGCTGGGCGTGGTGGTGCACGCCTGTAATCCCAGCTACTCGGGAGGCTGAGGCAGGAGAATCGGTTGAACCTGGGAGGCGGAGACTGCAGTGAGCCAAGATGGCGCCATTGCACTCCAGCCTGGGCAACAGAGCAAGAGGCTGTCTCAAGAAAAAAAGAAGAAAGAAAGAAACCAGGCTATGCAAAAACAGTATTGTTAAAAATTAAATTAAATCAAAAAAAGGCCGGTAGCCCATACCTGTATTCCCAGTACCTCCCAGTACTTTGGGAAGCTGAGGCAGGAGGATGGCTTGAGGGCAGAGATGGCTTGAGGCCCGGAGTTCAAGAGCAGCCTGGGCAACATAGCTAGACCTCCGTCTCTATTACGTAAAAACAACAATATTTTTTAAGTAAATAAAGAAACCCGGCCGCCGCCAAAGGAATCTTCCTGTGTCTGGGACCTTCTTTAGACACTAGCATACTGAGGACACCCTTTGGGCCAGTCCAGGAAGGAATGATTCAGGTGGCCCCTGACTGGGGCGGGACGTGGTAAGGTTCGCCTGGGAGGCGGCGCCTGCGCTGCCTGCGGTTTGACTGCCATCCGGGCTGCTGCAGGCACTGGGAAAGGCACTCCAGCCTCAGTCCTCGCCACAGACACGGGCGATTGTCCTCCTGCGTGTGAGCCACAGCATACTACAGGCCTCCAGGAGGTGTTTGTCGCGACAACACCTGGAAAGGGCCCGTGCGGAGTCCCTTAGTGAGCGGACCGAAAACTGCCACCCTGGAAGGATATTGGCAGGCCCTAGGGGCTGTCACACTACGACATTGAGGGGGTATGGGTCTCCTCCGAGTTCTCATCACCCGGCCCCTGCACCCAGACCTGAGGGGTGTGGGGAAGACCCCAGCCTACCGAGTCAGGGCGGTGTGGGGTGCGCATGCGCAATGTTCCGAGACCTCCGGCGCTGGAAACGTGTAGGGCGGGGCCCAAATCCGGGTCCCGCTAGCAGGGCGGTGTGGGGTGCGCATGCGCAATGTCCGCTTCGGCTCTAGGACCGCGCGGGAGACAGCCGGGCCGCGGTGCAGTGTCAGACCCGAGAGTTGCAGCCTGAGTCACCGGCCCCGCCCTCCGGAGCCGGACGCCGCGGGAGGCCCGGGAGCGGCAGCGGAACGGACTCCCAGACCTCCGGACGCGTGAGGTGGTAAGCGCCCAGCCCGTACCCCCTCCGCACCCCGCAATTCCGGCTTTGGCGGCCCCCAGACCTGGCGAATCGTGAAGTCTCGGCCTCAGGAGCCCCCCAGATCCATGGTCTCAGATTCGAACCCTCAGACCTGTTCGACCCCCTTTCATGCCGTCCCGGGGACGTCCCGTACTTCTCCACCCTCTGTCTCATGATCCAAAATACAGGCCCATAGGTTTCAGAGGTACCCTGTGAATTCTTCCTTGGGGTGTCTTGAACCACGATCGTAGATCTGTGCCCCCAGTTCCAGCGAGAGACCCCATTATCCGGGAACCCAGGGCTCACAGCCACGATCTTAGACCACAAAGCCAGAGGTGACACTGGAATCCTGCCGCTGGGAATACCTGAATTCTCAAGCCCACATTTAGGATTTCCTAAACCCCGCCCTGGGGCCCTTTAGGCGGTGGATGTTTGCTCCGCGCCCATGACCCGCCAAGGACCTTTACATTCAGTCTGGGCTCTGGATCTCACATTCTAGCGCCCAGACACGTCGGGCACGCCTTACGCCAACTTGGGGTCCCCAACAAGAGAACCCCCACCAGACCTACACCCTCCCGTTAACGCGTGCACCCAGTCCAGGCTCCCTCAAGCCCACGGGTGCCTTTTAGACCCGAGGAGGTTGCAAACCTTGCGAGGACAACCCGCCCTCGCAAACTCAGACCCCCATCCGGAGGCCTCAGATCCCTCCTCCCATGTCCAGCTGCCGGAAATGCGTGTTTGAGGGGAGGGTGTGGGCTCAGGGGCGAAGCACCCACTGGTCCCCTTTTTTCCCCCCAGCAGTGAGTCGCAGCCATGTTCCTGGTTAACTCGTTCTTGAAGGGCGGCGGCGGCGGCGGCGGGGGAGGCGGGGGCCTGGGTGGGGGCCTGGGGAATGTGCTTGGAGGTCTGATCAGCGGGGCCGGGGGCGGCGGCGGCGGTGGTGGAGGCGGCGGCGGAGGCGGCGGTGGCGGTGGAACTGCCATGCGCATCCTAGGCGGAGTCATCAGCGCCATCAGGTAAGGCGGCGACTATCGGAGGGGCGGGGCCTGGAAATGTGAATGGGAGGTGCCTCAGGGGGGCGTGGTCCGGGAGGGGCGTGGTCTAACAATAATAGGATTAACCTGGAGGCTAACCTGGGTACCTGAATTAGGCCGGGGTGGCCTAGTTTGAGAGTCCTGTTATAAGGGGGTGGACCCCAATGAGGCGGATATCAGTCCTTGGGAGCGGGGCTTGATATGGGAGTAGTCTGATTGTGTGGGACCAGGACAATGTGGTCCTGAGGGGACCGATGTGGAGTTTTGGAGGGTGGGGCTTATGGGTCTGGGCCCGGCCTGCATTGGCTAACCTGGAGATGAACGTTAAAGGGGCGGAGCCAATGCGTCTGAGTGACATTTTACGGTCGGGGCTTGACTTATGAGTGTGGTCAGAGGTTTTAGGTGGGTTAATGAGGAGGTGAGCCCAGGAGAAAGCAAGACCTAATGGGATAGAGGAAATGGCCCAGAATGGGCTAGGCTTGCTGGGAACTGGCCGGATTAATGGAGAAAAATGCCCTGGTAGGGGTAGGGCAGGTTGGCCTAATTAGTCATGGCCACTGAGCAGTGATCCCTTGAAGGGACGGGGACCAATGGCTGGGGTAGGATGTTGGGAAGACAGGTGTTTAGGAAGGGGGCCATGGAGTAGAGTCTTGGGCAGATGGCACCTAAGGAGGATAAGACCTTGGGAAGCTGGGGCAGAGCGTCTATGAAGTGAGCCCTCCAAGGGGCGGGGGTTTTTGATTCTGTGTGGGATTTTTAGGTTGAGGGTGGCTGAGATGACTGGAATCTGCCACTGGGTAGGTGTGCCTGGCAGGAGTGGAGCCTCCCAGGGGACGGATCTCTGGGTTTCCTGAAGGGTGGGGTTGGCCTGAGGAAGGGAGAAGAGGGGCACGACCAGGGCTGTGTGGATTGGGACAGATGAGGACAAGAACAGATGAAGGGCACAGCAACCAAGTAAGGAAGATAGCGGCTGAGGTCTGGAGCGTTGGGGCTGATGGTTCTGTAGTGCTGCCCGTTGGAGGCCCCGCCCCCGACACTGACCCCTCCCCCTTATCTCTTCGCAGCGAGGCGGCTGCGCAATACAACCCGGAGCCCCCGGTAAGCCCACTCTGCAACCAGACCCACTTCTCCTGCCAAGGCCTCTTCGAGGTCCCATTCCTGTTCCTGTAGAGAAGTCCCACCTTCCTCCCCTTCTTGTGAAATTCCTCTGCCAGTTCCTCCCGTGCCATGTCCGCAGCTACGCCATGGGTCTTAGCCATGCCCCACATACGCGTACCCATTCACAACCACCTCTCATTCTTTTTCTCATCAAGCTGCCCAGCCCACTCTGACTTTCCCACCCAGGGTGCCTTGGTGTGGGGAGCCGTCCTGGCCGGGTTCCCCTCCCCCTGCTCTGAGCTCTCCTCCCTCTGCTCTGAGCTCTCCTCCCTCTGCAGCCCCCACGCACACATTACTCCAACATTGAGGCCAACGAGAGTGAGGAGGTCCGGCAGTTCCGGAGACTCTTTGCCCAGCTGGCTGGAGATGTAAGTAACCTGGGGTTCCCTGACCCCGTCCTAACCCTTCCATCCCTTCCCTTGTGGCTGCCCTTGCGCACACACCCTTGACCGTGACAATCCCAGTGTTCCCATTCTCCATGACATTCTCAGACCCTTCAGTCACGCCTGACCTGCCCCTAACTTCCGCCTGCAGGACATGGAGGTCAGCGCCACAGAACTCATGAACATTCTCAATAAGGTTGTGACACGACGTAAGTGACCGGGCTCAAGGAATAGGGTAGGTTTAGAGGCAGAGGGGCCTGAGTGGCTTTGACGTCTGGCCTCTGACTTTCAACCTGTTGCCCACAGACCCTGATCTGAAGACTGATGGTTTTGGCATTGACACGTGTCGCAGCATGGTGGCCGTGATGGATGTATCCTTGGGAGCAGTGTGGGAGAGGCCCTGGGTGCACAGGGAGTTTTTTGAGAGTATGTTTGGAAAGCCAATGTGTAGCCTTCATATCCACATATCCATGAATGTGGAAATGCATTCATCAGAGCACGCTTACCTACAGACATGTGGCAGTAAATCATAACAATGCCAGCTGTTACAGCTGGCACTTTAATTATATAAAGTGACCGAACCTTCACAACCACCCTGTTGGACAGGCACAATTATTATACTCCATTTTACAGATGAGGAAACTGAGGCTCAGTTTCCTGAAAGAAGCAGTCATTTGTCTCAAGTTATAGATAAAGGTCAGGCGTGGTGGCTCATGCCTGTAATCCCAACACTTTGGGAGGCCGAGGTGGGCAGATCACCTGAGGTCAGGAGTTCGAGACCAGCCTGGCCAACATGGTGAAACCCCATCTCTATTAAAAAATACAAAAATTAGCCGGGCGTGGTGGTGTGCAGCTATAGTCTCAGCTACTTGGGAGGCTGAGGCAGGAGAATAGCTTAAACCCGGGAGGTGGAGGTTGCAGTGAGCAGAGGTTTCGTCACTCCAGTCTGTGGACTCAGGTCTTTTGGGCTTGGGAACCTAAATTTATAACAGCCACATGCACATGTACACACACACACACCTAAGAGCACACCCACATGCGTGAAAGTGTATGAGGCAGTGTGCTCAGGGACACACATATATCTGTATATGGGCCAGCCATCAGCTGACCTTTGATGCATGCATATTTTTATTTATTTTTGTTTTAAAAAATAGTTTATAAGAAGACAAACTTTCACTATATTGACCTGGCAAGTCTCAAACTCCTGACCTCAAGCAATGCTCCCACCTTGGCCTCCCAAAGTGTTGGGATTACAGGCTTGAGACACTGCGCCTGCCCTTATGCACATTTAACACATAGGGCAGTACAGACACACAATATATACATGTAATGTAATCACAGACATATTGCATAGAGCGAAGCAATCCCAACTGTACCTCTTAACCAGGTTATTGAACCTCTCTGTGCCTCAGTTTCTCTGTCTGTAAAATGGGTGAGTGATAATGGTGATACTGAATTGGAGCTACATGCAAAAGTTTTAGCATTGTGCATAACGCATAGTATGTGGTCTGTACACATTAGCTGTTAACTATGATATTGGGTAGAGTTTTCAGCTTTGAATATTCTTCTTTCTCTGGAAATAGTCCTGGTAGAACTGGTGTCCCGAAGATTTAGTGAGAAAGTGATGTTCCTGAGCTCAACAATCCACCTGCCTTGGCTTCCCAAAGTGCTGGGATTACAGGCATGAGCCACCATGCCTGGCCACACACTTGTTTTTCACATGTCCTAACATTTATGAAATTGAGTTACTGTCCATAATTTTCTTTTCTTTTTTTCTTTTCTTTTCTTTTTTTTTTTTTTTTGAGACAGAGTCTTGCTCTGTTTCCCAGGCTGAAGTGCAGTGGTACCATCTCAGCTCACTGCAAGCTCCGCCTCCTACGTTTGAGCAATCCTCCTCCCTCAGCCTCCCAAATAGCTGGGATTACAGGTGTGTGCCACTACGCCTGGCCAATTTTTGTATTTTTAGTAGAGAGGGGATTTCATCATGTTGGCCAGGCTGGTCTTGAACTCCTGACCTCAAGTGAACCACCTGCTTCAGCCTCCCAAAGTGCTGGGATTACAGGCGGGAGCCACCGCGCCTGGCCTATCAAGAATTTTCTGAATGAGCAATTAACAACTCTTCAGGCGGCCGGGCGCGGTGGCTCAAGCCTGTAATCCCAGCACTTTGGGAGGCCGAGACGGGCGGATTACGAGGTCGGGAGATCGAGACCATCCTGGCTAACATGGTGAAACCCCGTCTCTACTAAAAAAAATACAAAAAACTAGCCGGGCGAGGTGGCGGGCGCCTGTAGTCCCAGCTACTTGGGAGGCTGAGGCAGGAGAATGGCGTAAACCCGGGAGGCGGAGCTTGCGGTGAGCCGAGATCCGGCCACTGCACTCCAGCCTGGGCGACAGAGCGAGACTCCGTCTCAAAAAAAACAAAAACAAAAACAAAAAAAACAAACAACTCTTCCGGCAAGGAATGTGTACTTTAGAGTAGTTGAATATAATTCCTCATGGTTATGTTCCTTTTTTGAGACGGAGTTTCGCTCTGTCACCCAGGTTGGAGTGCAGTGGCGTGATCTCCGCTCACTGCAAGCTCTGCCTCCTGAGCTCATGCCATTCTTCTGCCTCAGCCTCCCGAGTAGCTGGGACTACAGGCGCCCGCCACCTCACCAGGCTAATTTTTTGTATTTTTAGTAGAGACGGGGTTTCACTGTGTTAGCCAGGATGGTCTCAATCTCCTGACCTTGTGATCCACCCACCTTGGCTTCCCAAAGTGCTGGGATTACAGGCACGAGCCACCACGCCCGGCCTAGTTATGTTTAAAGAGAATCCTTATTTAGAAATATAAGTGACGATTTGTATGGATAAAATGAAAAATAAAACTGCACACCAGGTGATACGACTAGGACCAAGCGGGAGCTGGAATTTCAGCTGTGGCTCCCCTGCTTGCTGTATCACCATCGTGTCCACAGTGCATGTGATGCGTGCATCTGGGTGTAGCTGTCACTCTTCTTTTTTTTTTTTTTTTTTTTTTTTTTTTTTTTTTTTTTGAGACGGAGTCTTGCTCTGTCGCCCAGGCTGGAGTGCCGTGGCCGGATCTCAGCTCACTGCAAGCTCCGCCTCCCAGGTTCACGCCATTCTCCCGCCTCAGCCTCCCGAGTAGCTGGGACTACAGGCACCGCCACTTCGCCCGGCTAGTTTTTTGTATTTTTTTAGTGGAGACGGGGTTTCACCGTGTTAGCCAGCATGGTCTCGATCTCCTGACCTCGTGATCCACCCGTCTCGGCCTCCCAAAGTGCTGGGATTACAGGCTTGAGCCACCGCGCCCGGCCAGCTGTCACTCTTCTTAACACCCTCCCACCAGAGCGACACCACAGGCAAGCTGGGCTTTGAGGAATTCAAGTACTTGTGGAACAACATCAAAAGGTGGCAGGTGTGTAGCAACCTCTGAAATCCCTGGCACCCAGACCCCCAAGCCACAGAGATACCATGCTCCACAATGCTCACTTGGACCCGATCTCTCTGTCCCCACAGGCCATATACAAACAGTTTGACACTGACCGATCAGGGACCATTTGCAGTAGCGAACTCCCAGGGGCCTTTGAGGCGGCAGGTATGGCTGGCAGGGACATGGTGGGGCTGGGAGTGGGATGGGTAAGAAAACCTTTACTCAGCTGGTTTGGGCCTGACTCCTGGGCATGGGAGTGGGTTGGGCCATGTGGCCCCCACACCTGAAGGACTAAATCCATCTCAGGGTTCCACCTGAATGAGCATCTCTATAACATGATCATCCGACGCTACTCAGATGAAAGTGGGAACATGGACTTTGACAACTTCATCAGCTGCTTGGTCAGGCTGGACGCCATGTTCCGTGAGTGACGCCCCAGCTGTCTTCCTGGGTGGGGATTCCTATGACCTCTATGGGCCAAAGTCTCCTCTAAGCCTGACTTTGAGGTGGGCGATGCTAGGGGCACAGGGGTGACTGAATCAGCCCCAGTTTCTGCCCTCATGGAGCGCACAGTCTAGTGGAGGAGAGACGAGTCCCCAGACAGTGACAGTTCAGACTGGTGATGGCTGAGAGGGGAAGCTCAGGGCAGAGTGATGGATTGTGATGGGGGCAGCACAGGCTGAGGGTCTGGGGCTCTGGTGAGGGAAAGAGTGAGCAGAGTGTGCTCAGATTGTGCTTGGGGAAGCCTAGAGGGCAAATCCAATCCAGGAGGCACCTGATGCAGCCCAAGGGGTCAGGGAGGGCTCACTGGAGAGGGAACATTGGGACCTGAGGGATGAGGAGAGAACTTAGTGAGCAGGTAGGGAATACTGTTGCAGGGGGAGGGAACAGCATGTGCAAAGGCCTAGAAGGGGAAAGAAGATGGGGCTTCTGGTACTTTTAGCTTGCTTTCTTTTCTTTCTTTTTTCTTTTCTTTTCTTTCTTTCTTTTTTTTTTTTTTTGAGACGGAGTCTCGCTCTGTCACCCAGGCTGGAGTGCAGTGGCAGGATCTCAGCTCACTGCAAGCTCCGCCTCCCGGGTTTACGCCATTCTCCTGCCTCAGCCTCCCGAGTAGCTGGGACTACAGGCGTCCACCACCGCGCCCGGCTACTTTTTTGTATTTTTTAGTAGAGACAGGGTTTCACTGTGTTAGCCAGGATGGTCTCGATCTCCTGACCTCGTGATCCGCCCATCTCGGCCTCCCAAAGTGCTGAGATTACAGGCTTGAGCCACCGCGCCTGGCCTTTTTTTTCCTTTCTCTTGTCTTTTCTTTTCTTTCTGCCTGCCTGCCTTCCTGCCTTCCTATTCTTTTCTCTTCCTTTCTCTTCCTTTCTCTCCTCTCCTCTCCTTTCCTTTCCTTTCTCTCTTCTTTCTTTTTTTTTTCCTTTTTGACAGAGTCTTGTTCTTGTTGCCCAGGCTGGAGTGCAGTGGCACCATCACAGCTCACTGCAGCCTCAACTCCTAGGCTCCAGCAGGCCTCCTGCCTCAGCTTACCGAATACCTGGGAGTACAGGCACACACCGCCATGCCTGGCTAATTTTTTAAAATTTTTTGTAGAGACAGGGTCTTGCTATGTTTCCCAGGCTTGTCTTGAACTCCTGAGCTCCAGCAGTCCTCCCACCTCTGTCTCCCAAAGCCTTGGTATTATAGGCATGAGCCATTGCATGTGGCCTTCTGAGTGTTAGTGTACTGAATGCTGAAGACATGGCTGAGAAGTAGGAATTACTGTCCTTATTTTATGGAGGAAGAACTTAGGGTTCAAGGAGGCAAAATCTCTTGCTCATAGTCACCCAGCTAGGAAGTTGCAAAGCCGGAATTTGAACTTGGATCTGTCTGAGATTTGAGCTAAGTAAGAGAAGTTAGGAGCAGTGGACATGATTAGGTCATGCAGGATTGTGGGTGCAAAATTTGGGGGTGCTCAGACTCTACCAGGGACATTGGGGAGCCATTGCAGGTTCTAGGCAGAGGGAGGGACAGGGTCAGATTTGGCTTTAGAAAGATCCCTTGGCCTTACCGGGTGCGGTGGCTCATGCCTATAATCCCAGCACTTTGGGAGGCCGAGGTGGGCGGATCATGAGGTCAGGAGTTCGAGACCATCCTGGCTAACACGGTGAAACCCCGTCTCTACTAAAAATACAAAAAATTAGCCGGGTGTGGTGGTGGGCAACTGTAGTCCTAGCTACTCGGGAGGCTGATGCAGGAGAATGGCGTGAATCTGGGAGGTAGAGCTTGCAGTGAGCTGAGATTGCACCACTGCACTCCAGCCTGGGTGACAGAGCAAGACTCCGTCTCAAAAAAAAAAAAAGAAAGATCCCTCGGCCTCCAGGCCAGGCACAGTGGCTCACGCCTATAATCCCAGCACTTTGGGAGGCCGAGGCAGGAGTATCACCTGAGGTCAGGAGTTCAAGACCAGCCTGGCCAACATGGCGAAACCCCATATCTACTAAGAACACAAAAATTAGCCGGGCGTGGGGGCATGCCTGTAATCCCAGCTACTCAGGAAGCTTAGGGAGGGAGAATTGCTTGGAACCCAGGAAGCGGAGGTTGCAATGAGCAGAGATCATGCCATTGCACTCCAGCCTCCAGCCTGGGTGACAAGAGCGAGACTCCATCTCAAAAAAGAAAAAAAAGAAAGAAAGATCCCATGGCCAGGACAATGCATGAAGAGTGACAGAGGAAAAGAATCAGGTATGTGAGATAGCAGGGAGGTGAAGAAAGTGGACAGAAAGGGGAGATGAGGCCAAAAGTCACATAAGAAGGGCCAGGAAATAGCCACTGGATCTACCAGCAAGAAGGCTGATAGTCGGGAGGATCGTTTGAGACCAGCCCAGGCAACATTGTAGGACCCCATCTCTACAAAAAAAAAAAAAAAATAGACACTGGATCTACCAGCAAGAAGGCTAATAGTCGGGAGGATCGTTTGAGACCAGCCCCCCCAGGCAACATAGTAGGACCCCATCTCTACAAAACAAAACAAAAAAAGTAGCCGGGCGTGGTGGCACATGCCTGTGATCTCAGTTGCTCGGGAGGCTGAGGTGGGAGGATCACTTGACCCCGGGAGGGTGAGGCTGCAGTGAGCTATGATCTTGCCACTGGACTCCAGCCCGGGCCACAGAGATATTGTCTCAAAAAAAAAAAAAAAAATGAGGGCCAGACATTGTGGCTCACTCCTGTAATCCCAGCACTTTGGGAGGCCAAGGCGGGCAGATCACCTGATGTCAGGAGTTTGAGGCCAGCCTGGCCAAGATAGTGAAACCCCGTCTCTACTAAAAATACAAAAAAATTAGCTGGGTGTGTTGGTGCACGCCTGTAGTCCCAGCTACTCAGGAGGCTGAGGCAGGAGAATCACTTGAACCTGGGAGGCAGAGGTTGCAGTAAGCCAAGATTGTGCCACTGTACTCCAGTCTGGGCAACACAGTGGGACTCTGTCTCAAAAAAAAAAAAACAAAAGGCAGCCAGGGAGTGCAGGACGCTGTGGGTGTGGACACCTGAGGGTTGTGGTAACTGAGCGATGATAGTGTAGTCATTGTGTCTAGATTCCCTGTGGGTGGGGAACATGTAGTCAAGTTTCAGGGCAGATGTGGGGACCTACCTGTAAGACTCTAGGGACAGGAAGTAGAGAGTGCAGAGCCTCCCTCTAGTAGCCTGTTAGGCTTGGAACTGGAGAGGATGGAGCATAGATGTCAGTAGGAGGCTGGGGCTGGGCAGAGGTGATATCAGTACACAGAGGCCATTATTGAGGAGGGTAACAGCTTGGATTCCAATCCTCATTTCTTCACTTTCTTGCTGTGTGACCTGGGGCATGGCCCCTCCCTTCTCTGCCTCATTTTTTTTTTCTTTTCCTTTTCTTAATTTTTAGTTTTTTTAAAAAACAGAGATGAGGTGTCTGTTGCCCAGATTGGTCTCGAACTCCTGGGCTCAAGTGATCCTCCCATCTCGGCCTTCCAAAGTGTTGGGATTACAGGTGTGAACCACCATGCCCAGCCTGTGCTTCATTTTAAAATGACACTTATCTCACAGAGTTGGATTAAATGAGCTAATACCTAGAAAGCACTTTACACTGTGCTGGGTGAAGGGGTGGCCTGCCCCTCCACACCTGTGGGCATTTCTCATGAGAGACTTGAGAAAAGAAATGAGACACAGAGACAAAGTATAGAGAAGGAAAAAGTGGGCCCAGGGGACCGGCGCTCAGCATACAGGCGGCACTGGTCTCTGAGTTCCCTCAATATTTATTGATCATTATCTTTACCATCTTAGAAAAAGGGAAGTGGCGCCGGGCGCGGTGGCTCAAGCCTGTAATCCCAGCACTTTGGGAGGCCGAGGCGGGCGGATCACGAGGTCAGGAGATCGAGACCATCCTGGCTAACATGGTGAAACCCCGTCTCTACTAAAAATACAAAAAACTAGCCGGGCGTGGTGGCGGGCGCCTGTAGTCCCAGCTACTCGGAGGCTGAGGCAGGAGAATGGCCTGAACCTGGGAGGCGGAGCTTGCAGTGAGCCGAGATCGTGCCACTGCACTCCAGCCTGGGTGACACAGCGCGAGCCTCGGTCTCAAAAAAAAAAAAGAAAAAAAAAGAAAAAGGGAAGTGGCAGGATAATATGATCATATAGGGAGAAGGTCAGCAGTGAGACATATGAATAAAGATTTCTGTGACATAAGTTTAAGGAAAAGTGCTGTGCCTTGATATGCATATGCAAACATCTCCGTAAACCTTTTTAGTGCATAAAGAGCAGCATTGCCGCTAGCTAGTCCCACCTTCAGCCCTAAGGAGGTTTCTCCTTTGTCAGTAAACAGAACATACAATCGGGTTTTACACCGAGATGTTCCATTGCCCAGGGACGGGCAGGAGACAGATGCTTTTCTCTATCTCAACTGCCAAAAGGCCTTCTTTCCTCTTACACTAGTCCTCCTCAGCACAGACCCTTCACGGGTGTCCGGCTGGGGGACGATCAGGTCTTTCCCTTCCCACGAGGCCATATTTCAGACCATCACATGGTGAGAAACCTTGGACAATACCTGGCTTTCCTAGGCAGAGGTCCCTGCGACCTTCCGCAGTGTATGTGTCCCTGGGTACTTGAGATTAAGAGAATGGTGATGACTTTTAACCAGCAAGCTGCCTTCAGGCACTTGTTTAACAAAGCACACCCTGCACAGCCCAAAATCTGTTAAACCTTGAGTCACCACAGCACATGTCTCTTGCAAGGACAGGGTTGGGGGTAGGGTCACAGATTAACAGCATCTCAAGTACAGAACAAAATGGAGTCTCTTATGTCTACTTTTTTCTATATAGACACAGTAACAGTCTGATCTCTCTTTTCCCCACAGCTGGGCACACAGTGAAGTACCAGCTGCTATTATTGTCATCCCATATATTTGTGTAATGTTATTATGCTAAAAACCAATCTCCTTCCTTCCCTACCCCTAAACCTCCCCATCTCCTCCTCCAGGTGCCTTCAAATCTCTTGACAAAGATGGCACTGGACAAATCCAGGTGAACATCCAGGAGGTAAGAACCCCCATCTTGGGGTATGGGTGCCTAGGGGGACCCTACCCCTTGGCCCTTCATACCAGCTCTGAGCTGCAGTCCCCTCCCTCCTATTTTGCCAGCAGTCCCTGGGTGAGGGCAGAGGGCCTGGTGCTCTGGGGTTCCCTGTCCTCACTCTCCACCCTCCTCTCCCCAGTGGCTGCAGCTGACTATGTATTCCTGAACTGGAGCCCCAGACTCATCCCCTCACCGCCTCGCTATAGGAGTCACCTGGAGCCTCGGTCTCTCCCAGGGCCCATCCTGTCTGCAGTCACATCTTTGTGGGGCCTGCTGACCCACAGCTTTTGTTCTCCCAGCACTTGTTACCCAGCTTCTCAACATCCAGGGCCCAATATGCCTGCCTGGAGTTTCCCTTGGCTCTAGAACACTCTAACAAGCTCTGTCCAAGGGTCTCCCCACTCCCACCGGGCCCTGCACACACCCGTTCCGTAACCTCTACCCTGTATCGGTGCCAAGCCTAGCACTTGTGATGCTTCCATGCCTCGAGGGCCCTCTCTCGGTTCTGGGAGGATGACTCCAGTCCCTGCACACCCTGGCACACCCTTCATAGTTGCCACCCAGGCGGCCAAGCTCCAGACCGTGCCAGACCCAGGCGCCCCAGTGCCTTTGTCTATATTCTGCTCCCAGACTGCCAGGCCCAGGAGGAAATAAACGCACCCTGGTTGCTGATCTCTATGTGATCTGCCTCCTGATCTGATCTGAGAGAGGAGGGAGGAGCTTGGGCTCTGGGTCCTGGGGAACTGGGGAGGTCATAGATTCATCCCCAGGGCTGGATCTGTGGATCTCCTTGTCTTTTTCTCATCTGTATTTTTTTTCTCATCCTGAGCTGTGGAGGCTGAGACAGGACCCAGAAGGCCCCGTGATCTCTGCTTCTGCTTCCAGAGTCTGGGCTGGAGGGAGGCCTTAATACCACTCCTGGCCCTGTCTCCCAAGGCCATGTTTGCCCCTCTTGCAGCTTCTCCATCCACAACAGAGGCCTCTGCCTCTGTTGTGTCATGGACCATGGTCAGTGTCTTCCTTCCCACTTGAGGACACCACCCCATGTCCGCGGGTCCCGAGGGGCAGCCTATGGGTGCTGTTTGGGGTACCCAGCAGAGGGCCCAGAGGCAGCGACATCCTAGGGGTAGCCCTGGTCCAGCGTGAGGCACTGAGGGCTGGGAGTAGTGCGCAGTCCACAAAGCAGAGATCGCTGGCTGGTGGGAGTATGGGCTTGGCGGGAAGGGGTGGACACACACATACACACACACACAGAGGCCAGCGTTTATTGACACTTGTTCAAGTCCCTCAGGCCCCCCAGGCTTCCTGGTCTTAATTCCTGGGGAAGGAGGCCCAGCCAAGGCAGTACAGGCTGTAGACAGAGCCTAGAAAGGGGAACCGCGGGAGACAGAATGAGACCTAATCCCCTCCCTGGACATCCCGGGCTTTTAAGGCCTTCTTCAGACTCCGGAGTTCCCAGCCTGGACCCCAGCTCTAGTTTGGGCTCCAGCTCCCTTCCCAGATTGGACTCCTATTGTAAAGGCCCCTGGCGTTGATCTAGATCAGGCTGGGAGCTTCCTCCCCAACTCCTCCCTGGGCCTCAGTCCCACTACTAGCCCAGCCCCCATCCTGGGACACGAGCCCAAGCCCTATTACTCCCTTCCCTCCAGCTCAGTACTCCACCCCCTTCCTAAACGCCAACCCCCAACCCAGATCCTGGTCAGTCCTGGCCAGAAACCAGCCGCCTCCTACCCTGGGTCCAGCCCCGCCTCCCCGGCAGCTCGGCCGGGTTGTGCCCTGCGCTCACCTCCCAGACTCAGAGCCATTGTCACTCGGTATAGGATGTTGTCAACGAAGCCGCCCTTCAGGTACAACGGGATGTCATTGTCCTCCTGGATGTGGGGGTGTCTGATGAGAAGGGTGCCGGCTGCTCCCTTGAGGGCGCCCCGCCTGCCCCCTGCTCGGCGCGTCGGATCCCCCCACCCCCAGCCCCGCCCACCTGGAAGAGCTTCTGTTTCTCGGGCACTCGGTTCTGGAGGCGGTTCCGGGCGGTGGAGCTGAAGGAGCGGATCAGTGCCGGGGAGACCTGCGGGGTGGGAGGTGGGCGGGTATTGGAGGCACCTGGAGGGGTGTCCTGAAGGGGAACCGCTCTCTGAGACCTGGACATGGGGACAGCCCCATCCCTAGCGACCGTCCCAAAGGCGAGGAGGGTGATAACTTGGATTTTATTACCTGCGAACTGCCAGCCTGGGTGGGGAGGGGACTCGCCCTAGAGTCTGACCTGGAGGTGACCGGGCTGCCTAGAGGGTCCTGGAAGGGAGAGGACCCAGAAGGACTTTGTTCTGTGGGGTCTAAGTCCTGAGCTTTTTGTCGGGGGAGGGTTTCCTGGATTAAAGGGAGGAAACCAGGTCCCGGGAACGTGGGGACCGGAATGGAGGTCCCGGGAGCGTCCAGGCTGCCTGAGAAGCCCTGGGTGAGGCCAGGATGTTACGTTTCCGTTTCCGGTGTTAAGGGTTCCCGAGATGTTAAGTTCAAACCCGGGGCTTTGGGCTAGAGTGGGGGTCCCCAGTTGTCTCTGAAGAGTGGATTGTGGGGGAGGGGACCCAGGTTGTTTAGCGGGGAGTCCCAGGCCCTGAGGGGGGCTCACGTTCCAAGGCCCCAGATGCGGGGGTACTTGGAGAGTCGCGTATTAGGGCGGGGTTTTCTGGGTGGGGGGCCCCGGCCCAGCCCGTGGGGGCCTCACCCGCAGGGCCTGCATTCTGCCTCGTCCTCTTCCGCCGGAGTCACCTCCCCTCTCCGCCCAAGGACACGCATGGCCCTCTCCTGTCCAGGAACTCCAGACCCCGCCCGCTGCGCGCAGCGTGACAGCTGGGGACGCGGCGGGGCTGGGGCTGGGGTGGGGGGAGTCCCGCTACTCGATTCGTCCACCGAGGAGGAAGCGGTCCAGACCCTCACCCCGGGCCGCAACGCGCACCCCTTTCGGTCTCGGAATTTCTGTTGGGACAGGAGCGGAAAGCGGTACCAGGGAATCCGTTTTTGCAGATTTTTGGAGATTTCCGGGGGAGCAAGTGCAACTCCTCCCTGGATCTCTCCCTGCCCGCTGGTATGTGAGAGTGAGGAGGGAAAGGCATAAGGCCGAGTTCCAACTCCCTGTTCTGTCTACACAGCCAGAGATTGCACCTCCGAGCCTGTTTCCGTATCTGTAATGTGAGGGCTAAGGCAGGATCTTTCTCGGAGATTTGTTGAGACGTTAAATGACCTTGTTTTTAGGAAACATAAGCTGAAGTCCTTGGGGGTGAAACGGTATTCTATGTTACCCTAAGAAACACATCATATGTATTTATAGCTCTCTAATTCTGGCAGGCAGCGGGGTGCGGCACAGTTGTCCTAATGGTTTTAGCAACCAGGAAAGATCCTGGCCTAGTCTAAAAGGTTTTCTTTTTTCTTCTTTTTTTTTTTTTCTTTTCAGACTGGGTTTTGCTCTGTTGCACAGGCTGGAGTGCAGTGGTGTGATCATAGCTCACTGCAGCCTCGACCTCCTGGGTTCAGCGATCCTCCTGCCTCAGCCTCCTGAGTGGTTGGGACTTACAGGTGCATACCACCATGCCCAACTAATTTTTGTGTTTTTTGTAGAGGCTGGGTTTCACCATGTTGTCCAGGCTGGTCTCGAACTCCTGAGCATGAGAAATCCGCTAGCCTCGACCTCTCAAAGTGCTGGGATTACAGGTGTGAGCCACCGCACCCAGCCAATAGACAATGTTTGTTTGTTTTTGAGGCAGCATCTTACAGTGTTGCCCAGGGTGGTCTCCAACTCCTCCAAGTAATGTTCCCACCTCTATCTCCCAAAGTGGTGGAATTAGATGTGTGAGCCACTACACCCAGCTTCTAAAAGGTTTTTAACAATCTGTCTTATTTATTTATTTATTTTAGACAGTCTTGCTCTGTTGCACACCTTGGAGTACAGTGGTACAACCTTGGCTCACTGAAACCTTCTGCCTCCCAGGTTTGGGCAATTTTTGTACCTCAGCCTCCAAAGTAGCTGGGATTACAGGCACCCGCCACCACACCCGGCTAATTTCTGTATTTTTTAGTAGAGACAGGGTTACACCATGTTGGCCAGGCTGGTCTCAAACTCCCGACCTCAGGTGATCTGCCCGCCTTGGCCTTCGAAAGTGCTGGGATTACAGGCCCAAACCACCACTTCCAGCCACAGTCTCTTTTAAAGAGGGGTTTTATAACTATTAAATTCCTTTAACACTTTCAAACTATGCTTGTAAAATTAATGTTAGGTTTTTCCATTTAAGAGCCACACATAGGGCCAGGCGTGGTGGCTCACGCCTGTAATCCTAGCACTTTGGGAGACCAAGGTAGGTGGATCACTTGAGGCTGGGAGTTCAAGACCAGCCTGGTCAACATGACAAAACCCTGTCTCTACTAAAAATACTAAAATTAGCCAGGTGTAGTCCCGGGTGCCTGTAATCCCAGCTACTTGGGAGGCTGAGGCACAAAAATCGTTTGAAAACAAGAGGCAGAGACTGCAGTGAGCCAAGATTGCACCACTATATTCCAGCTTGGGTGACAGAGTGAGATTCTGTCTCAGAAAAAAAAAAAAAAAAAAAAAAAAGCCAAAGTAGGCTGACTTACCAGATGAACAGATGACTCTTCAATTCTTAAATAACTTTTATGAATCAAAAATTCATAAACTGTACATAAACAGATTTCAAGTAAGTCTTAGTCACCAACTGAATTCCACATTTTACAATGGAATTACAAGATTGACCTGTCGTTTGAATAGGCCAGTTTGCCTTAAATATTACAGATTCTTAAAATACCAAGTATCCACAGATTCTCTAACACAAAGTTAATACCACGGGGGCCGGGCGCAGTGGCTCACGCCTGTAATCCCAACACTTTGGGAGGCCAAAGCGGGTGGATCACCTGAGTTCAGGTGTTCAAGACCAGCCTGGCCAACACGGCAAAACCCTGTCTCTATTAAAAATACAAAAATTAGCCAAGCGGGTGCCTGTAATCCCCGATACTTGGGAGGCTGAAGCACGAAAATCACTTGAACCTGGGAGGTGGAGGTTGCACTGAGTGGAGATTACGCCATTGCACTCCAGCCTGGGCAACAGAGCGAGACTCCATCTCAAACAAAAAGAAAAAACAAAGTTAGGCCTGGCGCGTTGGCTTGTGCCTGTAATCCCAGCACTTTAGGAGGCCAAGTCGGGCGGATCACGAGGTCAGGAGATGGAGACCATCCTGGCTAACACAGTGAAACCCTGTCTCTACTAAAAATACAAAAAATTATCCGGGCATGGTGGCGGGCGCCTATAGTCCCAGCTACTCGGGTGGCTGAGGCAGGAGAATGGCGTGAACCTGGAAGGTGGAGGTTGCAGTGAGCTGAGACCGTGCCGTTGCACTCCAACCTGGGTGACAGCAAGACTCGGTCTCAAAAAAAAACAAAAAAAAAAACAAAGTTAATACCATGGTTTTGACTGTCTTAATTTTCTTTTTCTTTTTCTTTTCTCTTTTTTTTTTTTTTTTTTTGAGACAGTCTTGCTCTTTCACCAGGCTGGAGTGCAGTGGCACGATCTCAGCTCACTACAATCTCCACCTCCTGGGTTCAAGTGATTCCCCTGCCTCAGCCTCCTGAGTGGCTGGGACTACAGGTGCATGACACCATGCCTGGCTAGTTTTTTGTATTTTAGTAGAGACGAGGTTTCACCATGTTGGCCAGGATGGTCTCAAACTCCTGACCTCAGGTGATCCATCTGCCCCGGCCTCCCAAAGTGCTGGGATTACAGGCGTGAGCCACTGTGCTCGGCCTCTTTTTCTTTTCTTTTCTTTATTTTATTTATTTATTTATTTATTTATTTATTTATTTGCCTGTTGGTTCAGTGACACAAGGACCTAAAAATGTTCAGGTGGAAGTCTCATCTCCCAGTTCTTGGATCCATTGTGTGCCCAGTGGAAGCATTCTTCTCCATGCGGACCAAAATCTCTAAACTAGCAGAGCTCAAAGCTATTGAGGAGAGAAGCGATTCTTCAAGTTATTGTGCGTAACAGAGAGAGGAACCATTTCTACTCACTTTCTCCCTGACTCCCAGTCCCATAAATTCTCACTATGGGGAAACGTGATAGAGAGGTCTCTCATGCAAAGCACAGGCCATGTCCTGTAAGACAATCCCATTTTTGCAGGGTATTGTTTCCCAGTTGGTACTTTAATGGAGTCATTGCTGACTCATTCTACCGTTCAGTTAGGCCGGTTGCTTCTGGGTGATGGGGAAGATAGTAAGATTCTATAAGATTCCATAGGCAGGAGCCCATTGCTGCACTTCCTTCACTTTCAAATGATTTTTTTTTTTTTTTTAATAAGGTCTTGGTCTGTCACTCAGGCTGGGGTGCAGTGGCACCATCATAGCTCACTGAAACCTTGATCTCCTCGGCCAAAGTGATCCTCTCAACTCAGCTTCTTAAGTAACTGGGACACTACAGGTGCGTACCATTATGCTCACTTAATTTTTTTGGTATTCTTAGTAGAGACAGGGTCTCACTATGTTGCCCAAACTGGTCTCAAACTCATGGTCTCAAGTGATGCTCCCACCTCAGCCTCCCAAAGTGCTGGGATTACAGGTGTGAGCCACCGCACCCAGCCTCAGATGGATTTCTTGTTCTGAGGCAATGCTGTGTGGAATGCCATGATGGTGGATGAGCATGCTTTGAGTCTGCAGATGGTGGTGACAACAAACACATTAAAGGCAGGGAAGGAAGTTCATGTTCCGGATATCTGTCTATTCCAGTGAGGACAAATCTTTGCCCTCTTCATGACGGAAGAGGTCCAAGGTAATCAACTCGCCACCAGGTAGCAGGCTGATCCCCAGGGAATGGTGCCATATTGGGGCTCAGTGTTGGTCTCTGGTGTTGGCAGATTAGGCACTCAGCAGTAACAGTAGCCAGGACAGCCATGGCAAGGGAAAGCTGATGTTGCTGAACCCATGCATAGCATCCATCTTTGCCACTATGACCACTTTGTTCATGGACTCATTGAGCAAGCATTAGGGTGGCTGGGAAAAGAGCCTGACTCTCATGTACACAAGTGTCATCTTGTCTGCCTGATCATTAAGAATTTTTGGGCCAGGCACAGTGGCTCACGCCTGTAATCCCAGCACTTTGGGAGACCGAGGCGGGTGAATCATGAGGTCAGGAGATGGAGACCATCCTGGCTAACACGGTGAAACCCCGTCTCTACTGAAAATACAGAAAATTAGCCGGGCGTGGTGGCAGGTGCCTGTAGTCCCAGCTACTTGGGAGACTGAGGCAGGAGAATGGCGTGAACCTGGGAGGCGGAGCTTGCAGTGAGCCGAGATTGTACCACCGCACTCCAGCCTGGGCGACAGAGCGAGACTCTGTCTCAAAAAAACAAAAATTTTTGGCTGGGTGCGGTGGCTCACGCCTGTAATCCTAGCACTTTGGGAGGCTGAGGCGGGTGGATTGCCTGAGGTCAGGAGTTTGAGACCAGCCTGGCCAACATGATGAAACCCTGTCTCTACTAAAAATACAAAAATTAGCCACGTGTGGTGGCAGGCGCCTGTAGTCCTAGCTACTTGGGAGATTGAGTTGGGAGAATCACTTCAACCTGGGAGGCAGAGGTTGCAGTGAGCCAAGATTGTGCCATTGTACTCCAACCTGGGCAACAGAGGAAGATTCCATCTCAAAAAAAAGGAATTTTCATTGCAGTGGCTGCCTTTGGGTGGGCACCCCTATAGGACACAAATATCTTCACAGTCTGTGCAGAGTCTGAGAGGCCCATCCATATACTTCTCCAAGCTTCCTTGTCATTAATCTTTCAGTCTTCTTCCTTCCACATACTTGACCATCCACCCAAACCATTAGCAACTGCCCATAAATTAGTATGGATCTATACTTCCGGCCACTTCTCCCTGCAGGCATACTGGACAACTAAATGTGCAGCATGAAATTCTTTTTTTTTGAGAAGAGTCTCGCTCTGTTGCTCAGGCAGAGTTCAGTGGCACAATCTCAGCTCACTGCAACCTCCACCTCCCGGGTTGAAGCGATTCTCCCGCCTCAGCCTCCGAGGTAGCTGGGACTACAGGTGTGCACCACCACACCCAACCTGCATGAAGTTCTGACCACTGCCCTTCAGGTTCATCCCTAAGGGAGGTTGTAATGCTGCCATTGTCCACTTTTGAGTGGTACCAGCATGATGTACAGACTAGCTGTAAGCTGGGCTCAAGTTTCTTTTCTTTTTTTTTTTTTTTTTTGAAATGGAGTCTCGCTTTGTTGCCAGGCTGGAGTTCAGTGGCACAATCTCTGCTCACTGCAACCTCTGCCTCCTGGGTTCAAGTGATTCTCCTGTCTCAGGCCTCTTGAGTAACTGGGATTACAGGCGCCTGCCACCACGCCTGGCTAATTTTTTTTGTATTTTTAGTAGAGACAGGGTTTCATCATGTTGGCCAGATTGGTCTCGAACTCCTGACCTCAGGTGATCCACCCGCCTCAGCCTCCCGTAGTGCAGGGATTACAGGCGTGAGCCACTGTGCCCGGCCTGTTTTTTTGTTTTTGTTTTTGTTTTTGAAACAGTTTCACTCTGTTTCCCAGGCTGGAGTGCAGTGGTGCGGCCGTGGCTCACTGCAACCTCCACCTCCCAGGTTCAAGCAATTCTCCTACCTCAGCCTCCCGAGCAGCTGGGATTACAGGCATGTGCCACCATGCCTGGCTAATTTTTGTATTATTAATAAAGATGGGGTTTCACTATGTTGGCCAGGCTGATCTCAAACTCCTGGCCTCCAGTGATCCACCCACCTCGGCCTTCCAAAGTGCTGGGAATTACAGGGGTGAGGACACCGCACCTGGCCGTGTTTTTTAATACAACAAAAGTTACTTGACAGAGGGTCATGCATTTCTACTTCACCAAAGTCCCCACCAACCCCTACTGTCTTCCATCTATTTCACTTATTCCTATTTCTTGCCTGGTCTGTAGGCATTTGAGTTTGCCACTCATGGATAGGGTCTGGCGTGGCAACTGCCTGGAACTTCAGCACTGCTCCCTACCATCCCTCCAATCCCAATTCCTGGGAGGGAATCCCAGGTCTCATTCCACCCACTTTTCCTCCTCCTCCCCAGCACCTTCCCCGGGTCCTGCCCACCATCATCTTCTCGCTTCTGGCTCACTGCATCCGCCTCTTCTCTGTTCTCCGTGTATACAGCTGTAATCATTATCTAGTTAATTGCTTCAACTCAAGAGAGTAATAAAATTTCTCTTATCTCAACACAAAGTCTGGTTACAGCCTGGACAAAGTTCCTGGATTAAACTCCAAGGGGCCAGGAGGTCTGGAACAATATGTCCATGTCAAAAGCAATGAAGCAGCTGGCACAGCGGCTCACGCCTGTAATCCCAGCCTGAGCGACAGAGCGAGTCCCTGTCTCTAAACCAAACAACAAAAACTGCTGCTGCCATAGCACAGGTCTCATTTAGGAATGGTTTTGTCAACTTGCGGGACAAATGAGCTCAAACTCAGTATAAAGGGCCAGCTGGGGGATGTCATCTCTGCTCCTCTGTATCGGTTTACATGAAGACTTAGCTTCATACATGGTTTAAAGGGGACAGAATCGCTGGGCGTGGTGGCTCACGCCTGTAATCCCAGCACTTTGGGAAGCTGAGGCAGACAGATCACTTGAGGTCAGGAGTTCAAACCCAGCCTGGCCAACATGGTGAAATCCCATCTCTACTAAAAATACAAAAATATTAGCCGGGTGTGGTGGTAGATGCCTATAATCCTAGCTACTCAGGAGGCTGAGGCAGGAGAATCGCTTGAACCTGGGAGGCAGTGGTTGCAGTGAGCTGAGATCGAGCCAAATAAATAAATAAATAAATAAATACACAGATTTTACATACCAACAGATCTCAATATAGAGATCTTATTTCGATCTTGAGCTAAACAAATATTTTTAAATTTATGCCTTTTTTTTTTTTTCAAGACAAAGTTTCACTCCAGCCTGGGTGACAGAGTGAAACTGTGTCTCAAGAGAAAAAAAAAAAAAAGTCCTTATATTTTAGAAACATAAATACACATTCAATTTTTGTTGTTGTTGGAATGCTATAACATATAATGTTTATTATTTATTTTTTTGAGACGGAGTCTTGCTCTGTCATCAAGGCTGGAGTGCAGTGGCACGATCTCGGCTCACTGCAACCTCCGCCTCCCAGGTTCAAGAGATTCTCCTGCCTCAGCCTCCCAAGTAGCTGAGATTACAGGCGCCTGCAACCACGCCCGGCTAATTTTTGTATTTTTAGTAGAGATGGGGTTTTGCCACCGTGACCAGGCTGGTCTCGAACTCCTGAATTCAGGTGATCCGCCAGCCTCAGCCTCCCAAAGTGCTGGGATTACAGGCGTGAGCCACAGTGCCCGGCTACACAGTTCAAAACAATACGTATTTATTATCTCAGTTTCCGTGGGTGGAGAATGGGTGGATGGTTCACACAGCGGTTGGGAAGCCCGCAGGAGTTGCGGGTTGTGATTGGGAACCAGGCCTGCCCTTGGGCGGCCTTCGGGGTCCAGAACTTGGCTTCAGTGCCGCTCTGCTGCCGTCTTGTGGCGGGTACAGAAACAACCGCCGTTTCCACCTGGACCTTCCCATACTCTAACCATTCTTGATGTTTTAGAACTTGCTTTTCAAAATTTTTAGCTTTTATTCTCCCAGTTGCTGAATAGATGATAAAGTCACATGGTTTAAAATTCATGAGGATAAACAGGGTATTCCTCTCCCTGGGGACTCTAGGTTTCTTTCCGGGGAAACTATTCTATGTTGTTTCTTTTTCTTTCTTTCTTTCTTTCTTTTTTTTTTTGTGAGACAGAGTCCCACTCTGTTGCCCAGGCTGGAGTGCAGTGGCGCGATCTCGACTCACTGCAACCTCCGCCTCCCGGGTTCAAGCGATTCTCCTGCCTCAGCCTCCTGAGCAGCTGGGATTACAGGTGTGTACCACAATGCCCGGCTAATTTTTTTTTTTTTTTTTTTTTTTTTTTGTATTTTTAGTAGAGAAGGAAGTTTTACCATGTTGGTCAGGCTGGTCTTGAACCCCTGACCTCAGGTTTTCTGCCTGCCTTGGCCTCCCAAAGTGCTGGGATTACAGGCGTGGGCCGTCGCGCACTGCCACTTATTTGTTTCTTTTGTATCCGTCTGGAAAAAGTTCATGTACATACAAAAGCAAACAACACACATATACACGACCAACAACAACAAGAACACCCCCCAAAACATGCCCAGCCTTTCCCAGTAATAAAAGGATAATTTGTTCCTGGCCAGGTGAGGTGGCTCACACCTGTAATCCCAGCACTTTGGGAGGCTGAGGCAGGAGGGCCACTGAAGGCCAGGAATTGGAGACCAGCTTAGGGAATATAGTGAGATCCCTTTTCAACAAAAATAAAAATAAAAAAATTAGCTGAGTGTGGTGGCCCATGCCTGTGCTCCCAGCTACTGGGAAAGGCTGAGGTGGGAGAATCACTTAAGCCTGAGAGGCGGGGGTTGCAGTGAGCCTGGATTGTACCACTGCACTCCACCCTGCATAGTAAAGTGAGACCCTGTCTCAAAAATAAAAAATAAAAAAAAAGGTTATGATCCCACCAGCATCTAAGCTACATGAATGCATGGAGTTTTTCAGTATTGTTCCCTGGTGATCTCCAGTGTCTGGAACAGTGCCTGGCACACAGTAGGTGCTCAGGAAATATATTTCAGTTCGTAATCATGGGAAATGTCAAACACACAAAAACACAGCAAGTAGAATAATGAACTCCCCGTTCCTATCACCGAGCCTCAGCAAACTTGCCTCATCTACACCTCACCCACCTTTTCCCCTCAATGGATTTTTAAATCAAAGCCAAGGCATCATCATATCCTTTCATCCATGAATACTTCAAATTGTATCTCTAAGAGACAACTCCATATCACACCTAAGCAGTTAACAAGAATTCCTTAATACAACTAAATATCCAGTCAGAGTTCAATATCCATTTTTTTCCATTGGGTCATATATATTTTTTGTTTGTTCAAAACATATTATTTGTTCAAATCAGAATCAATAAATACTGTTCCAGGCATAGTGGCACATGACTATAGTCCCAGCCACTCAGGAGGCTGAGGCAGGAGGATTTTTTTTTTGTTTTTTTGAGACAGGGTTTTGCTCTGTTCCCCAGGCTGGAGTTCAGTGGTGCGATCATAGCTCACTGCAGCCTTGATGTCCAGGCTCAAGGGATCTTCCCAGCCCAGCCTCCCTAGTAACTTGGACTACAGGTGCGCATCACCATGCCTAGCTAATTTTTTTATTTTTACTTTTGTAGATATGGGGATCTCACTATGTTGCCCAGGCTGGTCTTAAACTCCCAGGCTCAAGTGATCCTCCTGTCTCAGCCTCCTAAAGTGCTGAGATTACAGGTGTGAGCCACTGTGCCTGGTCAAATATGACTTCTTCTTCTTCTACTTTTTTTTTTTTTTAGACAGTCTCACTCCATTACCCAGGCTGGAACACAGTGTTTCAATCTTGGCTCACTGCAACCTCTGCCTCCTGGGTCAAACAATTCTTGTGCTTCAGCATCCTGAGTAGCTGGAATTTTACAGGTGTGTGTCACCATTCTCGGCTAATTTTTGTATTTTTAGTAGAGACAGGGTTTCACCATGTCGGCTGGCTGGTCTCGAACTCCTGACCTCAGGTGATCTGCCTGGCTCAGCCTCCTAAAGTGCTGGGATTACTGGTGTGAGCCACCGCATGTGCCCAAATGTGACTTCTTGAAGCTCTCCCTTACCTCAAAGAACAGAGCCTGGCTCTTCCATTCTGGGAGTAAGCACAGGTCTATCGTTGCCTTCAGTTGCCTTCAAGACCACTGCGGTCCTGTTCCAGTCACTTTAGGGGATTGCGTCTTTGGCCACCTCTAAGAGTCCTTGAACAGTCTCAGCTCGCTGCTTAGGTTGAATGATCAAAGCAGAAAGTCCTGGCTTCACTGAACCAAAAATGTCCCTTCCAGAATTGGAAGCTGTTCTGGTGTTTTCTGCACAAAAGTGTAAACATAGATTCAAGTTCCAGTGCTTTCTGCATCCAACAGAATTCCACACAAGGCCCTGACTCTGACCTCGATGGAGTGCATGAAGACAGGAAGATAAACCCAGCCTGCTGCAAACACAGGTTACCATCAGCATGAAAAAGTTACACCCCATGAAGTGGCCATTCTCTTCTCAAGACGTGGTGAGTCTAGGCCCTTCTTGCAGAAGCACAGCTGCACATACACACACACACACACACACACATATATATATATATATTTTTTTTTTTTTGAGACGTTCTTGGTCTATTGCCCAGGCTGAAATGCAGTGGTGCAATCTCAGCCTTCTGGTTTCAAGCAGTCCTCCCACCTCAGCCTCCTGAGTTGCTGGGACTACAGGTGCATATCAGCACGTCTGGCTAATTTTTGTATTTTTTGTAGAGATGAGGTTTTACTGTGTTGCCCACGCTGGTCTTGAACTCCTGGGCTCAAGCTATTTGCCTACCTCAGCCTCCCAAAGTGCTGGGATTACAGACATAAGCTATCATGCCTGGCCAAATTCCTTATCTTTCTCTCTTTTGTTTTTTTTTTTTTTGAGACAGGGTCTCACTCTTGCCCAGGTTGGAGTGCAAGAGACAGGATCATAGCTTACAGCAGCTTTAAACTCCTGGGCTCAAGTGATCCTCCTTCCTCAGCCTCCTGAGTACTGCTGGGACTACAGGTGTGCCACTACACCTGGCCAATTTTTAAATTTTTTGGAGATAGTGTCTTGCTATGTTGCCCAGGTTGGTCTCAACTCCTGGCCTCAAGTGATCCTTCCACTGGCCCCTCCCAAAATGCTGGGATTATAGGAATGAGACACCACACCTGGCCTCCTTATTATTCTTTTTCCTTTTTTTTTTTTTTTTTTTTAAGATAGAGTCTCGCTCTGTCATCCAGGCTGGAGTGCAGTGCTGCGATCTTGGCTCACTGCATCTTCCGCTTCCCAGGTTCAAGCGATTCTCTTGCCTTAGCCTCCCGAGAAGGTGGGATTACAGGTGCACGCCACCACCCCTGGCTAATTCTGCATTTTTAGTAGAGACAGGGTTTTACCATGTTGGCCAGGCTGGTCTTGAACTCCTGACCTTGGGTAATCTGCCCATCTTGGCATCCCAAAGTGCTGGGATTACAGGTGTGAGTCACCGCACCCGGTCCCTTCTCTCTTAAAGTAGAAAAAAAAAAAAAAAAGCCAGTCACCAGAGACATAAATGGCAATGCATGCATCAGGCATGGTGCTAGGAACTTTATACACATGTAATCCTTTCAAAAAATAGCTCTTTTAAGTAAAAAAAAAAATGACCCCTCCCCATATTAAATGAACAAATGATATGAACATACAAGTAATTTATTCAATTAACAAATATTTATTGAGCACCTACTATGTTTCAGGCACTGTGCTAAAATCAATTCCGATGGTCAACAAATATGCGAACAAATGGTAACTTTATCATTATTGAAGGAATGCAAATGTAAACAAAAGTGACTTTTCCATTTTTCACCTGTTCAATGGTCTATGTTCAAAATAAATGATTCTCCAGGATTGGATGAGCATGGCTTTGGGATCTCTTCTACAGTAGGTAGATACACAGGTGCATAATCTTCCTGAAGGCACTTGAGCAATGTCTATAGAATGGCTTAAAATATATACACATTGGCCGGGCGCGGTGGCTCAAGCCTGTAATCCCAGCACTTTGGGAGGCCGAGACGGGTGGATCACGAGGTCAGGAGATCGAGACCATCCTGGCAAACACGGTGAAACCCCGTCTCTACTAAAAAATACAAAAAACTAGCCGGGCGATGTGGCGGACGCCTGTAGTCCCAGCTACTCGGGAGGCTGAGGCAGGAGAATGGCGTGAACCCGGCAGGCGGAGCTTGCAGTGAGCTGAGATCCGGCCACTGCACTCCAGCCTGGGCGACAGAGCGAGACTCCGTCTCAAAAAAAAAAAAAAAAAAAATATATATATATATATATATATATATATATATACACACACACACATATATACACACATCTTAAACATGGCCAACCAGGAGCAGGAAGCACTCCTAACAACCTGATTGTGGTTTCCAAATACCATTTGGGAAAGTACCAAAATTCCAAAAGGAAAGAAGAGGGCTCCTTGGAAAATGGCGACTTAATGGTGAGAGACAGGAAATGAACAAGATGAGCTTGGAGCTTGGAACATCTCGTGGTGGCAGACAACAGGCAAATGATCAAAGATGACTGGGTCATAGCAAAAGGACACAGGAGCCAGCTGGAAGAGACTCTTCCACACCCAACATGGAGGCATTTGAGCATCACTGAGGGTGCAACTTAAATGAACTGAAACACATTAAACATCACACACACAAACACACACCCCTGCATCTAAATTCATCAGCTACCATGGCAGAATGCTGGGGAAACCGATTCATTATTATTATTATTTCTGAGACAGAGTTTCTCTCTTGTCACCTGGGCTGGAGTGCAGTGGCGCAATCTCGGCTCACTGCAACCTCCACCTCTTGGGTTCAGGCAATTCTCCTGCTTCAGCCTCCCGAGTAGCTAGGATTTCAGGCATGCGCCACCCTGCCCGGCTAATTTTTGCATTTTTAGTGACCTCAAGTGATCTGCCTGCTTTGGCCTCTCAAAGTGCTGAGATTACAGGCATGAACCACCCTGCCTGGCCTCAATTCATTATTATGAAAACCAAGAAAGAGAAAGAAGCATTTATCCTGCGTTTCTTTTCTTTTCCCTTTTTTTTTTTTTTTTTTTTTTGGAGGAGTCTTGCTCTGTCACCCAGGCTGGAGTGCAGTGATGCGATCTTGGCTCACTGCAACCTCTGCCTCCCAGGTTCAAGCAATTCTCCTGACTCAGCCTCCTGAGTAGCTGGGACTACAGGCACACACCACCAAGCCTGGCTAAGTTTTTGTATTTTAACTGAGATGGCCGTGTTGCCTAGGCTGGTCTGGAACTCCTGAGCTCAGGCAATCCGCCCACTTTGGCCTCCCGAAGTGCTAGGATTATAGGCGTGAGCCAAAACGCCCGGCCTGCTGTGTTTCTTTACTGTATCATTGGGTACTAAATAGTAGCTGAAGGAAAGTGTTTCTTTTTTTCTTTCTTTCTTTTTTTTTTTTTGAGACGGAGTTTCACTCTTGTTGCCCAGGCTAGAGTGCAATGGCACGATCTCAGCTCACTGCAACCTCTGCCTCCCAGGTTCAAGTGATTCTCCTGCCTCAGCCTCCCAAGTAGCTGGGATTATAGGCGTGCGCCACCATACCCAGCTAATTTTGTATTTTTAGTAGAGAGGGGGTTTCACCATGTTGGTCAGGTTGGTCTCAAACTCCTGACCTCAAGTGATCCACCTGCCTCGGCCTCCCAAAGTGCTGGAATCACAGGTGTGAGCCACTGCACCAGGCCAGAAGTTTTTTCTTCATAAGAATATTCTAGCTAATAAGGAAAGAATGAATAATAAGATATCACCATTTTGCAACCTCTAATGAACAGATTTATCAATTAAACATCAATGGTTGCCAACATCACAAAAACAGCAACACCTAAATATTATGGCTCCTAATATTAACCACTTATAAATAATCTTAACAAAAAAAGAACCTCAATCTGACCAGTCCTCTAAATCTCAACTACCAATTTACAGGAAATACTAGGAATAGAAGAGCATGTTAAACTACACCATGCAGATGCAGCCAGCAAAAACCAGACTTGGAGAAGCTCTACGAGGCAAATTACCTAGTTTCTTCAAAAAACAAGAAGTTGCAAAAAAACCCAGTAAGGGAGAATAGATTGAGTATAATAGATTCAGAAATAAGAGACATATCAACTGCAATTTGAGAACATCATTTGGATCCTGGTAATTTTTTCTAAAACTGACATTTATGAAACAAAAATTTGAACACTATCATACATGTAATGGCATTAAGGTGGTAACATCATTTTTTTTTCTTTTGAGATGCAGTTTCGCTCTTGTTGCCCAGGCTGGAGTGCAATGGTGCAATCTCAGCTCACTGCAACCTCCGCCTCCTGTGTTCAAGGGATTCTCCTGTCTTGGCCTCCCGGGTAGCTCGGATTACAGGCACCCACCACCACGGCTGGCTAATTTTTGTATTTTAGTAGAGTTGGGGTTTCACATTGGTCGGGCTGGTCTCGAGCTCCTGACCTCAGGTGATGTGCCCACCTCGGCTTCCCAAAGTGCTGGGATTACAGGCATGAGCTACTGCGCCAGGCCTATTTTTTTTTTTTTTTTAAGGAGTGAAAATATTTTCTAATGTTGTCATGTGTTTTAGAGAAATGTATGAAATGTTTATGGATGAAATCATACATCTGGTATTAACTTCAAAAATAACACAAAGATGAGAGAAGTGGATATACAGACAAAGCAAGCCTGGCCATGAGCTGATAATTCTTGAAGCTGGTGATGAGGCTGCTGGGGTTCATTATAAGATTCCGTGTATTTTTGTACATGTTCAGATTTTTTTATGACAGAAAGTTTTAAAAAGTTACTTTTTTTTTTTTTTTTTGAGACGGAATCTCGCTCTGTCACTAGCTAATTTTTTGTATTTTTGGAAGAGATGAGGTTTCACCAGGTTGGCCAGGACAGTCTTTATCTCTTGACCTTGTGATCCCCACCCCCTGCCGCCCCCGCCTCAGCCTCCCAAAGTGCTGGGATTACAGGTGTGACCCACTGCGCCTGGCCAAAAATTTACATTTTTATCTAGCATTTCCACTTCTAGGAGTTTACCTTAAAGATATGTTACACATGTACAAAATATGTGCAAGGGAAATATTATGGGATTGTTTGAAAGAACAAAAAATAATGGAAAGTCTGGGCATAGTGGCTCATGCCTGTAATCCCAGCACTTTTGAGAGGCCAAGGTGGGTGGATCACTTGAGGTCAGGAGTTTGAGACCAGTCTGGCCAACATAGTGAAACCTTGTCACTACTAAAAATACAAAAATGAGCCAGGCGTGGTAGCAGGTGCCTGTAATTCCAGCTACTCAGGAGGCTGAGGCAGCAGAATTTCTTGAACCCAGGAGGCAGAGGTTGCAGTGAGCCAAGGTCATGCCACTGCACTCCAACGTGGGCAACAAAGCGAAACTCTGTCTCAAAAAAAAAAAAAAAAAATGGCCGTATGAGGTGGCTCACGCCTGTAATCCTAGCACTTTGGGAGGCCAAGGCTGGCAGATTACCTGAGGTCAGGAGTTGGAGATCAGCCTGGCCAACATGGTCAAACCCCGTCTCTACTAAAAACACAAAAATTAGCCGGGCGTGGTGGCTCGCACCTGCAGTCTCAGCTACTTGGGAGGCTGAGGCAGGACCATCGCTTGAACCTGGGAGGTGGAGGTTGCAGTAAGCTGAGATCACGCCACTGCACTCCAACCTGGGTCACAGAGTGAGACTCCGTCTCAAAAAAAAAATTGATAATGTTAAATAAATTATGAAACACACAGATGATGGAATCCTAAGGAGTTGTTAAAAAAAAATGAGGCAGCCATATATGTACCAATATGGTCTAATCTTCAACACGTATGCATAAGCAAAAATAGCAATGTGTTGAAATTTGCTATCACTTGTGTAAAATATCTGTATAAAGAGTACATTATGCTTATGCAAATATTAATAATAATTATTATTCAGATGGAGTCTCCACTCCGTCACCCAGGCTGGAGTGCAGTGGCAGGATATCGGTTCACTGCAGCCTCTGCCTTCTGGGTTCAAGTGATTCTCATGCCTCAGCCTACCAAGTAGCTAGAACTACAGACATGAGCCACCACACCTGGCTAATTTTTGTATTTTTTAGTTAAGACAAGGCTTCACCATGTTGGCCAGGCTGGTCTCGAACTCCTGACCTCAAGTGATCTGCTTTCCTCAGCCTCCCAAAGTGCTGGGATTACATGTTTATGCAAATTAAAAATCAGAAACTATATACAAGAACTCGGTGTTAGTGATTGTTCCATAAAAGGTAATGGGGTGGGAAAGGCATAGCGCTACTGTGTGAAGATTCACTTATGTCTGCATACCATATTGTAACTTTAGGCCAGGAAGTGGCTCACGCCTTAAACCCAGCCCTTTGGGAGGCCGAGGTGGGCAGATCACTTGAGGTCAAGGAGTTTGAGACCAGTGTGGGCAACATGGTGAAACCCTGGCTCTACTAAAAATACAAAAATTAGCTGGGCGTGATGGTGGGCGCCTGTGATCCCAGCTACTTGGGAGACTGAGGCAGAAGAATTGCTTGAATCTGGGAGGCAGAGGTTGCAGTGAGCTGAGATTGAACCACTGTACTCCAGCATGGGTGAGACTCGGTCTCAAAAAACAAACAAAGCAAAAAAACCCAACAACAACAAATTGTAACTTTAACAATTTTATCCTGTGACTGTGCTTTAACTATTCAGAGTGACAATTTTTTTTTTTTTTTGAGACAGGGTCTCACTCTGTCGCCCAGATTGGAGTACAGTGGCGTGATCTCAGTTCACTGCAACCTCCACTTCCCAGGCTCAAGCAATTCTCCTGCCTTAGCCTCCCGAGTAGCTGGGATTAAAGGCGTGCGCCACCATGCCTAATTTTTGTATTTTTAGTAGAAGGGATTTCACCATGTTGGCCAAGCTGGTTCGAACTCCTGACCTCAAATGATCCACCCGCCTCGGCCTCCCAAAGTGCTGGGATTACAGGCGTGAGCCACCATGCCTGACCTTAGAGTGACAATTTTTCATGTCATAGCTTTGAGCCCCTCCAAAAGAACATTTTAATCATTAAACAACTTAAGGGAAAATGACATACAGAACATTGCTTTCTAACCTTTTGTAGGCCACAGCACATACAGACAATTGGTAAGACAGCTGGTATCAAAGTGCAGCTGGCCCCTGCCCCAGACATTGGCTGGCTACCCCAAGAGCTAAGGGGATCAGTTTCTTGAGATTCCAGACTCATTGGCAAACCCTGATCCGGATTTCACTTTGGATCGAGGCTCCATTCCCCATCATTGTGATGTCATGGGGACAAAGTATCAACAGTCTGAAATCATCATGAATTCAGGACGTAAAGTTTCAGACATTTCATTTAAAATTAGCTGCTGCTGCCTTTTTTTTTTTTTTTTTTTTCTTTTTAGACTCATTCTTGCTCTGTCGCCCAGGCTGGAGTGCTGTGGCATGATCTCGGCTTACTGCAACTTTCACCTCCTAGGTTCAAGCGATTCTCCTGCCTCAGCCTCCCGAGTAGCTGGGACTATGGCCGTGCACCATCACGCCTAATTTTTTTGGGAGGTGGAGGGATGTAGTTTCTCTCTTGTTGCCCAGGCTAGAGTGCAATGGTGTAGTCTCGGCTCACTGCAACCTCCATATCCTGAGTTCAAGCAATTCTCCTGTCTCAGCCTCCCAAGCAGCTGGGATTACAGGTGCATACCACCACTCTCGGCTAATTTTTGTACTTTTAGTACAGATGGAGTCTCAAGCCTCTCATGCTTTAGCCTCAAGGACTACGGGCACACGCCACCACACCTGGCTAGCTTTTGTATTTTTTAGTAGAGAGGTTTTGCCATGTTGGTCAAACTGGTCTTGAACTCCTGACCTCAGGTGATCCACCTGCCTCGGCCTCCCAAAGTGCTGGGATTACAGGCATGCACCACTGCACCTGGCTAATTTGTGTATTTTTAGTAGAGACGGGGTTTCACCATGTTGGCCAGGCTGGTCTCAAACTCCTGACCTCAAGTGATCCGCCTGCCTCAGCCTCCCAAAGTGCTGAGATTACAGGTGTGAGCCACCTTACCAGGCCACTCTTCTGTTAATTTCTAATCTTCTGAATTTCTAACCTTTTGATTGAAGGCCTCATAATAATTATGCTTTCCCACTATTTTTCAGAATAAATGATCATAACAACTGGTCATGAAGACTTTTGGATATGTGATACATTCATAAGCCTCTCCCCTCATACAAACTCCTTATCAGTGATACTGATAATAAAATTAATGACAATAGCTAATATTTACTGAGCACGTGTGTGTGCCAGGTATTACTTCTAAGGCTTTACATAAAATAATCTAATTTAGTCCTCATAAAAATTCTATTAGTTAGGCATAATAATCACCACTTAAAAATAAGTAAACTGGGTCAGGCGCGGTGGCTCACACCTGTAATCCCAGCACTTTGGGAGGCCAAGGTGGGCAGATCATGAGGTCAGGAGATCAAGACCATCCTGGCCAACATGGTGAAACCCCATCTCTACTAAAAATACAAAAATTAGCTGGGCGTGGCAGCGCGTGCCTGTAATCCCAGCTACTTAGGAGGCCGAGGCAGAAGAATCGCTTGAACCCAGGAGGCAGAGGTTGCAGCGAGCTGAGATCGCAACACTGCACTCCAACCTGGTGACAGAGCTAGACTTTGTCTCAAAAAAAAAAAAAAAAGTAAACTGAGGGACAAAGAGATTGCATAACTTGCCCAATTATGCTATGTAGTCCATAATCAGGGGAAGTGAGCACTGCTAAGTAAGGTATATGCCATAATGAAAGGCACAGTCACAGAATCTTTTTTTTTTTTTTTGAGACAGAGTTTTGCCCTGGTCACCCAGGCTGGAATGCAATGGTGTGATCTCGGCTTGTTGCAACCTCTGCCTCCTGGGTTCAAATGATTTTCCTGCCTCAGCCTCCTGAGTAGCTGGGATTACAGGCACCTGCCACCATGCCTGGCTAATTTTTGTATTTTTAGTAGATACGGGGTTTCACCACATTGGCCAGGCTGGTATCAAACTCCTGACCTCAAATGATCTGCCAGCCTCGACCTCCCAAAGCGCTGGGATTACAGGTGTGAGCCACCGCGCCTGGCCACAGAATCTTTTAATAGGGTCATTTTGTGTTAGAAATTCTCAGAAACTTAACATATTTTGAATGGCAAGAAGCAGCTTTTCTGTATTCCTTTTTTTTTTTTTTTTTTTTTTTTAGCACAGATTATCTGATGCTTAGGAAACACTGAGTGAGGCAAAAAGAATTCCCACATTTATTGAATTTTCTTTGGGTGTGAGTTTTCTGATGTTCTATCATGGAAGTGACAGGTGTTTTCTGACATTAATTACACTACATTAAAAATTACCTAGTACTGAGCCAGATGTGAACTCCACATAAAGGCTTCTCTTTATCACTCACACTCGAGGCTTTCTAACTAGTATGAATTCTGTAGTGTTCAATGAGTTGGGAGCCAAGAATAAATGCCTGCCCGCACTCTCTACATTCGTAAGGTTTGATACCAGGATGCATTCTCTGATGTTCGGTAAGTTGTGAACTACGAATAAAGGCCATTCCACACTCCCTGCATTCATAGGGTTTCTCGCAAGTGTGGATTCGCTGATGATGAGTCAGTTGTGAAACACGAATAAAGGCCTTCCCGCATTCCTTACATTCGTAGGGTTTGTCGCCTGTATGAATTCTTTGATGTTGAATGAGGTATGAGCTACGACTGAATGCCTTCCCGCAGTCCTTACATTCATAGGGTCTGTCGCCAGTATGGACTCTCTGATGTCGTGTGAGCTGGGCGTGCTGTCTAAAGGCCTTCCCACATTCTTTACACTCATAGGGTTTCTCCCCAGAATGAATTCTTTGATGTCGGGTAACTTCTGAGCTGTGAATAAAGCCCTTTCCGCATTCCTTACACTCGTAGGGTTTCTCACCAGTGTGGATGCGCTGGTGGACGGTCAGCTGGGAATGCTGTCTAAAGGCTTTCCCGCATTCTTTACACTCATAGGGTCTGGCGCCCGTGTGGATTCTCCGATGCACAGTGAGTTGGGAGCCACGAATGAAAGCCTTGCCACAGTCTTTACATACGTAGGGTTTCTCGCCTGTGTGAGTTCTTTGATGCAGAATCAGCTGGGAATGCTGCCTAAAGCTCTTCCCACATTCTTTGCATTCATAAGGTTTGACACCAGTATGAAGTCTCTGATGCAGAATAAGTTCTGACGTACGACCGAAGGCCTTCCCACAGTCCTTACAGTCATAAGGTTTCTCACCTGTGTGAATTCTCTGATGCTGAACAAGGTGTGAGGCACGGCTGAAGGCCTTCCCACATTCCTTACACCCGAAGGGTTTTTCACCAGTGTGAGTTTTCTGATGTTGAATAAGGTGTGAGCCGCGGCTAAATGCTTTCCCGCATTCCCGACATTCCATCAGTTTCTCACCAGTCTCCCTGCTCCCAGTGTGAGACCTGTGATGCTGGAACGCGGGCATATGTCCATAGGCGACGTTCACTTGCTTAAAATAGCACTCTTCATTGACTTGTCTCTCAAACTGGCCTTCGCATTCCCAGTCAGCTCTAAAATCGGAGCCCTCCAGGTCACAGCATGTAAGGCTTTCCATTATCTCCCAGTTGAATGCCCCGATTTCAAAAATATCTTTTTGTAGAAATTTCTCACACCTGGACTCCAAGTCTGAAAAATAAGAAAAAGATAAATACAAGCTGTGCTCCTTTTCTATGAGAAATAAAAAACTCTATAGAGGCCGGGTGCAGTGGCTCACATCTGTATTCCCAGCACTTTGGGAGGCTGAGGCAGGTGGATCACAAGGTCGGGAGTTCACCTGGCCAAGACGGTGAAACCCCATCTCTATTAAAAATACAAAAATTAGCCAGACATGGTGGTGGGCGCCTGTAATCCCAGCTACTGGGGAGGCTAAGGCAGGAGAATCGCTTGAACCCGGGAGGCAGAGGTTGCAGTGAGCCAAGATCATGCCACTGCACTCCAACCTGGGTGACAGAGCAAGACTCCGTCTTAGAAAATAATAATAATAATAATAATAATAATAATAACCATAGAAAGTGAATGGCTTATATACGTCTCAAATATTATACAATTTCAAAAAAGTACATGAAAGCACACTATATGAAGAGCTCATACAGTGCCAGAAGGGAGCAAGAAGACAGATTAAACCAGGGGTTCTCAATTTCTTTTCTGTTTTGAGACAGAGTCTTGCTCTGTCTCCCAGGCTGGAGTGCATTGGTACAATCTTGGCTTACTGCAACCTCCGCCTCTTGGGTTCAAGTGATTCTCCTGCCTCAGCCTCCTGAGTAGCTGGGATTACAGGCATGCGCCACCACTCCCGGCTAATTTTTGTATTTTTAGTAGAGATGGGCTCTCACCATATTGGCCAGGCTGGTCTCGAACTCCTGACCTCAAACAATCTACCCGCCCTGGCCTCCCAAAGTGCTGGGATTACAGGCGTGAGCCACCTCCCCTGGCGGAGAACATTTGTATTACTCCAAATAGAAACCCCCTGCCCCTTAAGCAGTCGCTCCCCATTCCCTATTCCCTCCAGTCCCTGGCAACCATTACTGGCAGAGAGCTACTAATTTTGTCTCTATAAATTTGCCTGTTCTGGACATTTCATGTAAATAAGGTATCTATATTTTCAACACTTCCCACCACATAAAATTGATGTCAATCAAAATGAAAATCTCTGCTTAAACATTTCACTACCTTCCCATTTCGGTGCATTTAGAATTAATTCCAAAGGCCAGGCAAGGTGGCTCATGCCTTAATCCCAGCACTTTGGGAGTCCAAGGCAAGTGGATCGCTTGAGGTCAGGAGTTCAAGACCAGCCCAGACAACATGGAGAAACCCTTCTCTACTAAAAAATACAAAAATTAGCCGGCATGGTGGCAGGTGCCTATAATCCCAGCTACTTGGGAGACCGAGACACAAGAATCACTTGAACCTAAGAGGCAGAGGTTGCAGTGAGCCAAGATGGCACCACTTCATGCCAGCCTGGGGGACAGAGTAAGAGTCCATCTCAGAAAAAAAAAAAAAAAAAAAAAGAAGCTGGGTGCGGTAGCTCACGTCTGTAATCACAGCACTTTGGGAGACCGAGGTGGGTGGATCATCTGAGGTTAGGTGTTCGAGATCAGCCTGACCAATATGGAGAAACACCGTCTCTACTAAAAATACAAAATTAGCCGGCTGTGGTGGCGCATGCCTGTAATCCCAACACTTGGGAGGCTGAGGCAGGAGAATCACTTGAATCCGGGAGGCAGAAGTTGTGGTGAGCTGAGATTGCCCCACTGCACTCCAGCATGGGCAACAGAGCAAAACTCTGTCTCAAACAAACAAACAAAAAAAATTACAAACTCACTGCCATGGCTCTCAGGGCTCTTGGCAAAACAGGTCCCTGCTTGTTTTTGTCACCACTCTGTCTCAGCGAGAGCAGGGCCTCTTCACATTGAACATTCTCCCCTTTCCTCCCAGTCTACAAAACCACCAGCCATCTATGAGCATGTAAAATACATCTAGGCCTTTTCCATCTCAGATCTCTCATCAGGTTCTTCCATCTATCAAGAATCCTGTCCTGGGCTTTTTGCTGCTTTTCTCATCCTTAAGGTCTCAGATGAAAACTCACACTCTCTCTCTTTTTTTTTTTTTTTTTTTTTTTTGAGACAGAGTCTCACTCTGTTGCCCAGGCTGGAGTGCAGTGCAGTGGTGTGATCTCAGCTCACTGCAACCTTTGCCTTCCCCGGGTTCAAGCGATTCTCCTGCCACAGCCTCCCGCGTAGCTGAGATTACAGGTGCCTGCTACCATGCCTGGGTAATTTTTGTATTTTTAGTAGAGACGGGGTTTCACCTTGTTGGCCAGGCTGGCCTGGAACTCCTGACCTCAGGCGATCTGCCCGCCTTGGCCTCCCAAAGTTCTGGGATTACAGGCATAAGCCCCCACGCCCGGCCCCTTATGTAACGTATATTTTATCACAATTTTAAAAAATCTAATTAATAAAAGATTGTTATTTTTTCAGAACTGCAAGGAATTAGAAAACACACCAAGCAAATATTCTGTGAAAGACAAGAACACTTTTATGGAATCAACAGCAATAGGCTTAATATTTTAATATGGAATTACAGTAGAGTCGCACGCATAAACTTGTTTTTGTTTTGTTTTGTTTTGTTTTTGAGATGGAGCCTTGTTCTGTTACCAAGGCTAGAGTAAAGACACGCGATCGATCTTGGTTCCTTGCAACCTCTGCCTCCCGGGTTCAAGCGATTCTCTTGTCTCAGCCCCCTGAGTAGCTGGGATTACAGGTGCCTGCCACCACACCTGGCTAATTTTTGTATTTTTAGTAGAGATGGGGTTTTGCCATATTGACCAGACTGGTCTCGAACTCCTGACCTCAAGTGATCCGCCTATCAGTCTCCCAAAGTGCTGGGATTACGGGCGTGTGCCACTGCGCCCGTCCATACATTGTTAATTTATGCATATTCAATTAACTTTGCTCAAAAAGACACATATAGAATGTGGTAGGTGGGATAACGGCACTCAAAGATGTCTGTGTCTTTATTCCTGGAACCTATGAGTGGTATGTCACACAGCAAGGGGAGTTCGAATTCAGACTGCTAATTAGGGCAGGGCTTAGTGGCTCATGCCTGTAATCTCAGCACTTTGTGTGGCCGAGGAAGGTGGATCACCTCAGGTCAGGAGTTTGAAACCAGTCTGACCAACATGGAAAAACCCCATCTCTACCAAAAATACAAAATTAGCTGGGTGTGGTGGTGGGTGCCTGTAATCCCAGCTACTCAGGAGGCTGAGGCAGGAGAATCACTTGAACCCGGGAGGCGGAGGTTGTGGTGAGTAGAGATCTCGCCATTGCACTCCAGCCTGGGCAACAAGGGCGAAACTCCATCTCAAAGAAAAAAAACAGAAAGGCTAATCAGTTGACCACCATGAGATGGCGAGATTATCCTGGTTTATCTGGGTGGATACAATGTATTCACAAGGGTCCTTAGAAGTGAAAGTGGGAAGGCCAGGTGCAGTGGCTCATGCCTGTAATCCCAGCACTTTGGGAGCTTTGGGAGGCCTAGGTGTATGGATCACTTGAGGTCAGGAGTTTGAGACCAGCCCGGCCAACTTGGCGAAATCCTGTCTGCCAAAAATACAAAAATTAGCCGGGTGTGGTGGCACACTCCCGTAGTCCCAACTACTTGGGAACTTGGGAAGCTGACACAGGAGAATTGCTTGAACCTGGGAGGCTGAGGTTGCACAATGATGAGACCTTTCACACTCCCGGCGATGGTGACAAGTGAGACTGTCTCTGGCTCCCACTCCAAAAGAGGCCGAGTAGCGGTGGCTCACTGTAATCCCAACACTTTAAGGAGGCAGGCAGTATACAAGGTCAGGAGGTCGAGACCATCCTGATGCCACAGGTGAAACCCATCTCTAAAATACAAAAAACCCCAGCCAGGCGAGGTGGAGCAGGCGCTGGCAGTCCCAACTCTCGAGGCTGAGAAGGAAGAATAAATGAAAGCCAGGGCGGAGCTGCAGTGAGCTGAATCCGTGCCACTCAAACCTAGGCGACAAGCGAGCTCCGTCTCAAAAAAAAAACCATAAAGCGGCTGCTGAGACCTGATGATAAAATGTTTAGGGTTTTGGCCAAGATGCTATAGTCTATAATGCTTTTGAGGCAGTCTTGCTCATGCCCAATTTCGTGCAATGGCGGGTCTCAACTCCAGTTCCGCATCTCCTCAACCTCCAGTAACTGGGACTTCCCATCGCTTCGCTGATGAATAAGGGATTTCACCGATAACTCGGACGATCTCCGTCCTGACCTCAATCAATCGCCATTCGGCTAAAAATCTTCGGATCTTCAGCGTATCCCGCTGCTGCTCCAGGCCGCCGAGCTGTTCTTGGCTCTAGAGCTGTATGAAAAACTGGTTATGGACTGCATTTATTTGACCCACAGATTGCAGTTTGCCAACCCCTGGTCTAGGGCACAGGGAAGTAAATGACGGTAAAGATCTTAAGGTCTTGCTTTGCTTAGAAAAACTTCAAAGATACGATTTCCTATCATTTTTCTTTTCTTTTTTTTTTTTTTCCTGAGATGGAGTCCCATTCTTGTTGCCCAGGTTGGAGTGCAGTGGGGCGGTCTCGGCTCTCTACAACCTCTGCCTCCTGGACCATTTTTCAGTAAAAGGAGCCAGCACTCTTTTGAGAACTGGCTGATTTAAGGGCTGAGGCAAGAAAAATCTGAAATAACCATGGAACATGCTGTGGTACCAGAAAACATGGAAGTACACAAAAGAGAATGAGGGCGTGTTGAGAGAACCCAGGAGCCAAGCTTACGGAGTTCTCAAGGGCCAAAGCCTGAACAATTGGAGCAAGGAAATAAACCATGAAAGCAGTGACTATAGCCCATAGAATAAAATAAATACCCATGAACTCATCGTGATATAAAGAAATCATTGAATTAATAAATGAATGGGAGGCCAGGAGCAGTGGCTCACGCCTATAATCCCAGCACTTTGGGAGGCTGAGGTGGGTGGATCACATGGTCAGGAGATCAAGACCATCCTTGCTAACATGGTAAAACCCCGTCTCTACTAAATATACAAAAAATTAGCCAGGTGTGGTGGTGGGAGCCTGTAGTCATAGCTACTCGGGAGGCTGAGGCAGGAGAACGGCGTGAACCCGGGAGGCAGAGCTTGCAGTGAGCAGAGGTCGCACCACTGCACTCCAGCCTGGCGACAGAGCGAGACTCCGTCTCAAAAGCAAAAACAAAAACAAAACAAAACAAAAATAAGTGAATAGGAGAGGGCTAGGGACAGCTCTTCCTTACCAAAGAATTCCAATTAATAAATGGTGAAGAAATAAGGGACACAGAAAATCAACATTAGGCAAGTGACAGAGTAATAGCTGGTGCAGACAAGGTCTAGTGATGGATGCCAAAGAGGAAAAACAGCACATTTGCCTAGTGTGAAAGTATTTCGCCATAAGATATTTATCAATTACAAATGGAAACTTTACAGGGGAGAAACAAGAGAGGCCCTATTTACCAAGTGATGAAAGTGAACAGCATCTATCTTTTTTTTTTTTTTTTTTTTTTTCTGAGACAGAGTCTCACTCTGTCGCCCAAGCTGGAGTGCAGTGGCGCAATCTCAGCTCACTGCAACCTCTGCTTCCCAGGTTCAAGCAATTCTCCTGCCTTAGACTCCCGAGTAGCTGGGACTACAGGCACCTGCCACCACGCCCAGCTAATTTTTGTATTTTTAGTGGAGACAGAGTTTCACCATATTGGCCAGGCTGGTCTCGAACTCCTGACCTTGTGATCCGCCCGCCTTGGCCTCCCAAAGTGCGAACAGCACCTATCTTACCAAGTGATCAAAATGAACAGCACCAGTAATATGGCATGTTGATATCTGATATGTGATACACAGAGAAGAATACAACATCACTTCTGCGATATTCTTGCTAAAATGCAGAATCTCACCGTGAGAAAACATTAGACAAACACGAAGTGAGAGACAATCTACAAAAAACTTCTCATTAAGAGGATCAGCTGGCTGGGTGTGGTGGCTCATGCCTGTAATCCTAGCACTTTGGGAGGCTGAGGTGGGCAGGTTACTCGAGCTTAGGAGTTTGAGACCAGCCTGGCCAACATAGTGAAACCCCATATCTACTGAATATACAAAAATTAGCCGGGTGTGGTAGTGTGCACCTGTAATCCTAGCTACTCAGGAGGCTGAGACAGGAGAATTACTTGAACCCAGGAGGCAGAGGTTGCAGTAAGCTGAGATCGCACCACTGCACTCCAGCGTGGGTGACAGAGTGAGACACCGTCTCAGAAAAAAAAACAAAAAAATTTTATTTATTTATTTATTTTGAAATGGAGTCTTGCTCTGTCACCCAGGCTGGAGCGCAGTGGCACGATCATAGCTCACTGCAGCCTTGATCTCCCAGGCTCTAGTGATTCTCCTGCCTCAGCCTCTTGATTAGCTGGGACTACAGGTGTGTGCCGCCCTGCCTGGCTAATTTTTGTATTTTTTGTAGAGAAGGGGTCTTGCTATGTTGTTCAGGCTGATAAATGTCATTTTTAAAGAAAAAAACCAAAACAAAACAGTATTTTCGTGTGGCCAAAAACTGAGGGAAACTTGAAGGGTCTTCTTCAGATAGAGAGAAAATGATTCCAGATGAAAAGTAAAAATGACAACAACAGGCTGGGCGTGGGGCTCACACCTGTAATCCCAGCACTTTGGGAGGCTGAGGCGGGCAGATCACGAGGTCAGGAGATCGAGACCATCCTGGCTAACACAGTGAAACCCCATCTTTACTAAAAAAATACAAAAAAAATGGCCGGGCACGGTGGCTCAAGCCTGTAATCCCAGCACTTTGGGAGGCCGAGATGGGCGGATCACGAGGTCAGGAGATCGAGACCATCCTGGCTAACACGGTGAAACCCCGTCTCTACTAAAAATACAAAAAACTAGCTGGGCGAGGTGGCAGGCGCCTGTAGTCCCAGCTACTCGGGAGGCTGAGGCAGGAGAATGGCGTGAACCTGGGAGGCGGAGCTTGCAGTGAGCTGAGATCCGGCCACTGTACTCCAGCCTGGGCGGCAGAGCAAGACTCCGTCTCAAAAAAAAAAAAAAAAAAAAAAAAAAA
>NW_022165654.1:0-1610 GCF_008728515.1 Papio anubis | reverse complement strand
AGAATCGAGGCACAAGCCTTGCTGGCCTCTACCTCAGCTCAAAAAGCCGAGTTAATTGAACTTACTAGGCCCCTGCAGTTGGGAAAGGATTTGAAAGTTAAATACTTTACCTTTAACTCCTCGACAATACATTTTAGGGCAAGAAGCATGAGGGGAAATTCAACCCCTTATTGCCAAATTCTTGCCTATGAGTTATGAAGGCTGTGAGAGTCTCCTTACAATACTCGCACGTCACCAGATGAAAAGCCTAATGGCACGAGTTACAATACTCACACATTACCAGCTTCCAAATTCTTGCCGTGTGAGTTACTAAGGCCGTGAGAGTCTCCTTACAATGTTACCAGATGAAAAGCTTAATGGCAAGTACAGATTTGTCAGAAACCTTAGAGCATTAATAAATGCAGTTGTCTCCATACACCTCATTGTCCCCAATACTTACCAAGTCCCAGGGGATGCAAGCTGGTTTACACTCTTAAATCTGAAAGACACGTTTTTCTGCCTCTCAATGCTTCCAGATTCATAATATGTTTGCCTTTGAATGACTCATCCAGATAAGCATTCAGCCTCAAAACTAACTTGGTCAGTCATCTCTGAAGGGTTCTGGGATAGCCCCCACTTATTTGAAAATGCTCTAGCTAATGACTTAAGAAATCTACAGTTGGAAAGAGACACAATTATTAGTATGTAGGTGACTTGCTCATTGCTAGCCCAACTAAATAAGACTCACATTATAGTACTGTTAAGTTGGTAAATTTCCTGGGAACTTGCAGATACAGGGTATCACCATACAGGGCTCAGATTTTGACTCAAAGACTTAAATATTTGGAATCTACCTTAACCTCTAGAACTGATCAACATCCGTAGAAGATAAAAAAGTTATTTTAGTCATCCAAGGATCCCAGTCCAACAAATGACTGTGGGCTTTTTTTAGATGTCTGGGTACTGCAGCTTATGGATGCCCAGATTTGGACATGTAGCCAAGCCTTTATATGATACACAAAAGGGAAAGATTTAGAGCTCCTAGAATGTAATTAGAACTGCAAGCAAACCTTCAACACTCTCAAGGAGAAATTGTGCTCTGTTGTAGCCGTGGGAGTCCCCAAGTTGGAAGAACCATTTTTTCTTTATGTGGCCAAAAAGCAAGGCATAGGCCTTGAGTAATCTTGTCCCAAAACTGGGGGATATTCCAAGGCCAGTAGTCTAATTTTCTAAGCAGATAGACGAGGTGGTGGCCTTGAGGTCTTAGAGCTATTGCTGCTACCACTTTTCTAGTAGGCAAAGCTAATAAACTAACATTAGAACAGCACCTACAGGTTTTTGAGCCCACACCAAGGGAAGGTGGTCCTAGAAGCTAACGGGCACCAGTGGATAATAGGAGAATATTTATGAAAGTATCATGTCTTATTGCTAGACACTCCAGACACAACCCTTAAAGCCTGCCAAACCATAAACCCAGCTACCTACCTGCGAGAGTCCACAGGTGCTCCCAGCCTTCCTGGCATATAGGCTGTATTAGTCTGTTCTCATGCTGCTAATAAAGACATATCTGAGGCTGGGTAATTCATAAAGAAAAGAGGTTTAGTTGACTCACAGTTGCACATGGTCGGGGA